>NC_056730.1:196079370-196271870 GCF_019279795.1 Protopterus annectens
TCCTCAAACTACAAAATGGAGCCATGACAGCTCATACAAATGCATGTATTAGAAGGGTTAGGCATGCCAAAGGCCAAATATATAGGCATGAAGATCAATTTCAAAATTATAAAAATTAACTTTTTTTTGTTGGCCGATTTCGGCCATTTAAGTGCAGGGCAGTGGTGCGCAAATGAGACAGGCACGAAAATAATAAAAAAAGCTGGAAATAAGCTTTTAAACCAAAATCATAATTTTGCCATAATAGTCAATGGCATGCATAACACAACAAGACCATGGAATAGTGGTTGCTAAGGGGGAAGACTGAGTGTCGGTTTTGAAACCATGCATTAGCAGTCAATCCTATGCAAATGAGGGCAATGATACTGAATCACAGATTTCCCCAGAGTGCAAGCTTACACCCAACTGTATAGGTGCAGTAATACCATGGTGTAAGCCTAAGAGCTAGATGACTTCATAAGGGTATGTGTCATGCATGATGTATGCTTATTGGAGCTCTATTGCCTGTGTTTGCCCTTAGCTAAGCACAGTTAAGGAAGGGGGTGTGCAGTATGTACATTGCCTAAATGGGTGTGCGCACCACACACCAGCTTTTAAAGATAAAAAAAAAGGAAATAGCAGCTCAGTTCAAATTTGAACACTGGGTTTGCGCGGTGCACCTCGGGGCTTAAATAGGAAGGCAATGGGAGGGAAAACAGCAGTAGGAAGGTAACCAAGGAGAACTAGCATAGCTGGCAGATGAAATATATCAAAACCAGCCAATTACACAGGCAGCAGCCCAGACCAGCCCAGCACACTACTATAAACTATGCAAACACATTTCCCTCTGTTTTTTCTCACAAACTCTACACCACCGGTGCACACAAACAGGGGAATTGTACCTAACAAAAGCAACAAAATGATAGGGACTGCTTTTGCTCTCATAAATGAATATGTGGAAAAAGCTGAGGGTGGTGAGGATGAGAATGCTGACAATGAACTCACAGTGAGGAGAAGTAGAAGAGTGTACAGACCCAGGGTAACCTACCAAGGGCTACATGAGCTGAAGATAGTGGAGCACTATAGGATGGACAGGGACCTTCTACAGCAAATTGCTGAGTTGTGCTGACCATGCCTCACATACAGAACCAGCAGAGGGGAACCCATCCCAGTGGATACCAAGGTATGTGTAAGCTTAAGAATACTAGCCACAGGAACCTTCCAAAGGCCAACTGGAGATATCATGGGGATCTCCCAGGCATCAGCATCCAGGGTACTACACCAGTTCCTGGATGCCATGTCAGCACATGCCAGTGAGCACATATATTTCCACAATGCCCATGAGGCATTGACCAGCAATATGCGTCTCTTCCACCAAATAGCAGAATACCCTTAGGTAGTGGGTGCTAGAGACTGCACTCACATACACATCAAAGCACCACCCGTTGAGCAGGGTAGGGTCTACATAAATGGCATGGACTTTCTCTCCATCAACTGCCAGGTCCTGTGCGATGCCTAGGGCATTATAATGAATGTGTGTGCTGGCAGCCCTGGAAGCTATCATGACACCCACATCTGGCATATGACACAGCTGTACCAGAGATTTGCCAATGGGGACATCCGATATGGCAACCTAGTGGGGGATGCTGGTTATGCACTGGAGCCGTGGCTGATGACACTCATTAGAAATGTACACACACCAGAACAAGAACTCCATAATAAGGCACACGCACAAGCCAGAATCATAATAGAGCATGTGTTTGAGATGCTCAAGTCATGGTTCTGGTGCCTGGACATATCTGGTGGAGCCTTGCAGTACTCTCCAGCTACATGTACCCAAATTGTCATTGTATGTGCCATGCTACATAATATGATCCTGTGGAAACAGCTGCAACAGGAACAGCATGGGGCAGGCCCCCCACCACTGCCAAGGCCAGCACAGACACAGAATGACTAGGAGGAGGAACAACCTGAGCCTGCTCCTGTAGGCAGAAGGAGGAGTGCCCAGTATGCCCAAGCTTTGGCAAAGAGGAAACACATAGCACATACACTGACACAGAAGGAGCCCAGGGAATGACACCTCTCTCTGACTCGCACATACAGTAAATGGGATGGCAAACATGACACTACCTGTGCTTAACCATGTATAGAGAGAGTACTATGTGCATCCAACATAGTCAACCCTCCAGCACCATCCTCAGTACTGGCACAGCCACAAAGTAAGTCACTCTCACTATCAATTTCTCAATGGAGTAGTATGTTCTGCTACTTGTATCTATATTATGGATGTGAGCATGCAAGGGAATTGGGTGGCTGAATGTGATTGTAGCCATTTGGCTATGTACTGGGTGGGACAGGCCTTATGATGGATGGCTCTTTGTCACTGTCACTCTCTTCCACACATCTGTGTATGTGTACCTTTAGCATATTACAGTGTGTTGCCCTTGGATATATGTGTCTATTCCTATCCAATGTGTGTGCAAAGCATGACTGGTGCATACTGAGGTGTGTATGCACTAACATCTGCAACTGTCAGATGTGTATGGTCCACTATTGTTGGCAGACATGCGCTTCATTTATTTAGCTGTGTGTGCATGCCCAGTACCTCCTTCTGTATTGAATGTGTGGATCCATTCCAGGTAGATTGTACTCCAGTGTAGACCTTTGTGTTCCACACCTACAGCTAGCAAACTGTTGTTGCAGGATATCTGTAGATCAGTTGGCAATACGGGGTCAAACTGCACAGGGGATAGTGTGTACTGTAGGTGACTGTGTCTGTGCTGCTTCTGCTACATGGTCCTGGTGTTAGCAGAGATATTCAGACATGTGTAGTGTTATGCACTGTGATGATTTATGTCATAAAGTACTGTCAGGTAGACATTTTTTCTTGCAGTGATGTCCTGAGGAACACAGGGTGAATGCAGCTCTGTCCAGTATTGTGGTCAAATGCCTACATATCCCTGGAAAGTTATGCCATTCTGGAGGGGGAGGTGCAGACACTTGCTTCTGGGTCTGTGTATCCAGTTCAGCACCTTGGTACAGTGATGGCAGAGTATCCCATACGTGTATATCCATCGATGTGACAGTATGGCCTTATCTTGCTGTGGCAATACCTCACAGCTGTACAGATTCACACAGGTTACCCAGAGGCAGGGGTCATAGGTCAGGACATTACCCCTATTGTGGTGTACGGGCAGGTTTGTAGCCAACAATTTTTGTGTTTGCAGCCAGGGATAGTATGTGCACATGGCTGTGTTTCGGACTTTGCACATTCCATGCTGCCCATGCTCCCACACCCCCATTATTCTATCCTCTTCCATACATTATGCAAACATTCTCTGATACTTTCCCTATAGATATCACCTCATCACAGCTGTGTTTTGGTGTTGGTCCACAGTTCATGCAGTGAGACATGGTGGACACGTTACTGTGGTTTGTCCACATGGCCTTGCATATGGGTTATGTGGAATGTGTTATGTTGTTATTTGGGTGTCAATGACATATACATTGGCAGTGCAGGTGAGACACAGGCCTTTGGCAGAGGCCTGTAGGCTATTTGGTGGTGATGCAGGACAACTGTAGCAGGCTGTTGCATTCTGTCACTCCTACAGTCCCAGACTGCCATACAGTATATTCCCCTGGGGTGGCAGGGCAGGTGTGCTAGGTGTTCATGCCAATACTTTCTATCAGTATTGATCAGGTGGTGTGTATGCTGGCAGAGTGCTGCTTACAGCTAGGGACACACCTGCATGGGACACCTGCACTACATGCTGCATTCTTTCTCTATTGTCATATACAGGTGGGGGTCATATCGTACCCATTCCCAACAGCAGGGATAAGACCGGAGAGGTACCTGTGGGTGGTGTTTGGGTGAGGTGGGTGCATGTGTGCTATGGACACTACTTGCATCTGACTCACAGATATGCATGAGGCATTCCAGTTATGCTGGCTTGTGCAGGGACATCAGCTGTTTCTCAATACATCAGTTCTATCACCTCTGTGATCTACAAGTGTTCAGCCAGACAACATCGGTATTCCCTACTACAAGCCCAGATAATGTGATGTATACCTGCATGTACAATTCCAAGGGTGTGTCCATTTCACGGTTAAACATTATCCACTGTATGTCTGGGGTAATTTTCCCTGTGTACTGCTGATATATCTAGCCGAACAGTCATACCATGTCCACCTTTCAGATGGTGACACATATTACTGTCATACATTTACAATGGCTTACTGCTAGATTGTGTTATACTGGGGAGCATTGTCTTTGGCACTGCAGTTGTGAGGAGTGGGCAATAGCCACTAGGTCAAACCTCAACATGCATACCTACTGACCACTCTCACACAATATGAAACACACACCAGCCTAACACACGCATACCTGCATATTGTTCAAATGCTACAATCTATCCTGCTACCTTGGCCACCTTAGGTCATCTGTACTCCACTGGTATTATACCTACACATACATGTTACTACATGTCTACATCAGATTGGGGGGGGGGAAACACCTGACTGTTACTACATTTCTACATAGGATTTGGGGGGGCACACCTGACTGTTACAATGTGTCTACATTGGATTGGGGGGAACACCAGACTGTTACTATATTTCTAAATAGGATTAGGGGCACACCTGACTGTTTCTACATTTCTACATAAGATAGCAGGGGGGCACACCTGACTGTTACTACATGTCTACTTAGGATTGGGGGCACACCTGACTGTTTCTACATTTCTGCATAGGATTGCAGGAGGGGGCACACCTGGATGTTACTACATTTCTACTTAGGATTGGGGAGGCACACATGACTGTTTCTACATTTCTACATAGGATTGGGGGGCACACCTGACTGTTACTACATTTCTACTTAGGATTGGGAGGGCACAGATGACACTTGTACACATTTACTATGACTGTACTGGTATGTCAGGTACTCCATTTCATTCTGTATTGTAATCTATCATGCTGACTAGAGGCATATCAGTGTACTACAGGTCTTGGGTTTGATTGACCTACATATCGGTTTCTGACTTCTTACTCTTCAGAACTAACATCCCACTGCCTGAGCTGATGTAGTCTGTCTGTGTCGGCCTGAGGGGGGAGGTTTCCCATAGCCATCATTAGAGGCCTTATCATGACCTTTGTTTGTGTTTGTCTACACCTGTCATGCTGGCTGAGACTGTAGTTGGGTAAGTGAACCTCCCTGACTGGCATGTGTGTCATATGGACACACATGAGGCCCAGCACATTTCCTGCAGTAGGTTTTGTCACCATGTGTAGTACTGGCTACTATGGTGACACCAGTATTTGTTACAGATCACATGCTGCCACTATAGGCGTCTACTATCTGCTGGAATCCCATTCAGCCACCCGATTCCCTTGCATGCTCACATCCACAACATAGATACAAGTAACAACACATACTATTCCATTCGGCAATTGGTAAGAAGATTGACTTACCCTGTGGGTGTGCCAGTATTGAGGATGGTGCTGGAGGGATGCCTATGTTGGATGCACATAGTACACACCCTATACATGGTTGTGCACAGGTAGTGTAATGTTTGGCATTCCTTTTACTGTATGTGCGAGTCAGAGAGAGGTGTCATTCTCTGGGTCCCTCCTGTGTCAGTGTATGTGCTATGCATTGCCTCTCTGCAAGGCCGGCGAATACTGAGCATGCCTCCATCTGCCTACTGGGGCAGGCTGAGGTTGTTCCTCCTCCAAGTCACTCTGTGCCTGTGCGGGCCTTGGCAATGGTGGGGGGCTGTGTGGACCTGCCACATGCTGTTCCTGCTGCAGCTGTTTCCACAGGATAATATTGTGTAGCATGGCAAATACAATGACAATTTGAGTACATGTAGCTGGGTAGTACTGTAAGGCTCCACCAGATGTGTCCAGGCACTGGAACTATCACTTGAGCATCCCAAACACATGCTCTATTATAATTCTGGTTTGTGTGTGTGCCACATTATGGAGTTCTTGTTCGGGGGTGTGTGCATTTCTAATGGGTGTCATCAGCCACGGGTCTAGTGCGTAACCAGCATCCCCCACTAGGTGACCATGAGGCATGTCCCCAGTGGCAAATCTCTGGTACAGCTGTGTCAGATGCCAGATGTGGGAGTCGTGATAGCTTCCAGGGCAGCCAGCACTCACATTCATTATTTTTCCCTGGGCATCGCAAACAACCTGGCAGTTGATGGAGGGGAAGCCCTTGCGGTTGATGTAGACCATACCCCACTCACCAGGTGGTGCTTTGATGTATATGTCCATGCAGTCTATAGCACCCACTACCTCAGGGTATTCTGCTATTTGGTGGAAGAGATGCATATTGCTGGCCAACGCCTCATGGGTGTTGGGGAAATATACGTGCTCACCGGCATGTGCTGACATGGCATCCAGGAACTGGTGGAGTACCCTGGATGCTAATGCCTGTGAGATCCCCATGATATCCCCAGTTGGCCTTTGGAAGGTACCTGTGGCTAGTATTCATAGGCCTACACATACCTTGGTATCCACTGGGATGGGTTCCCCTCTGTTAGTTCTGTGTGTCAGGAGTGGCCAGCACAGCTCACCAATTATCTGTAGGAGGTCCCTATCCACCCTATAGTGCTCCACTATCTCCAGCTCATGTAGCCCCTGTTAGGTTACCCTGGGTCTGTACACTCTTCTCTGTCTCATCACTGTGAGTTGGTCAACAGCATTCTCATCCTCACCACCCTTAGCCTCTTCCACATGTTGATATATGATAGCTATTGCAGCCCCTATCATTTTGTTGTTTTTGTTTGTTAAAATTCCCCCGCTTGTATACACTGGTGGTATAGAGTATGTGGTAAAAATCAGAGGGAAAGGTGTTTGCATAGTTTATAGTAGTGTTCTGGGCTGGGCTGAGCTGGTCTGCTGCCTATGTAATTGGCTGATTCTGATACATTTCACCTGCCAGTTATGCTAGTTCTCCCTGATTGCCTTCCTACTGCTATTTTCCCTTCCCATTGCCTTCCTGTTTAAGCCCAGGGGCGTGATGTGCAAACACAGTGCTCAAATGTGCACAGAGCTGCTATTTCCTGGTTTTCTTTTTTCTTTTTCCTTTAAAACCTGGTGTGCGGAGCACACACCCACTTAGGCAATGTAAAGAGTGCTAGGCAGCCTCAGACACACACCCTTGTTTAGCTCTGCTAAACTAAGGGCAATCCCAAGCCACAGGGTGCCAGTCCGCTTGCAGTATGTCTGATACACACACCCTTGATGTCAGCTAACTCCTAGGCTTGCGCTAAGCTATTCCTGCTCTTACACTGTTGGGTGCTGACTAATATTGAGGGGAAATCTGGGATTCAGTATCATTCCCCTCATTTGCATAGGATTGCCTTCTGATGCATAGTTACAGGTCCCACACTGAGCCTCCCTCCTTAGCAACCACTATTCACTAGCCATGTTGTCTTCTGCCTGCCATTGAGTATAATGGCAAAATAGTGATTTGGGTTAGAATGCTTATTTCAGGTTTTTATTTTATTTTTCACCCGATCCCATTTGTACGCCACCTCCCTACGCTTAAACAGCCGAAATCGGCTAAAAAAATAAAAGTTATTTATTTATTTTTTTTGCAACTGTTTTCCACACCAATAGCCATATATTTGGCCATTGGCATGCTTTCAACATAATATGCACCCTTTATTTGGAGCTGTCATGGCTCCATTTTGTAGTTTGCAGAAATGTATTCGGTTACTAACCGAGTACATTTCTGCAGATTACATTAGTCCTGCATGGCCAGCTGCCAGCTTCCTGGATCGCAAATTCCCCTCATTTGCATGGATTTCACCTGCAAATGTGGTAATTTGCATACACGAGCTGAGTCCGTGCAGGACTAGTGCAGGAGTGCTGATGCACATCCCTGCAGCTTATTCCTGGATCGCACGGCAGACATATTGCCTGCTGGAGCTCCTGCACTAGTCCTGCACACCATGAAGGGCTTGCTGCATCCAGGGGTATATGTATTAAGACACAATTCCTTATTTCCAAATAAAATTATGATTACATACTTAATTATTAAACAGATGTTCAAGCACTGAAAAGGAAACAAATGGAGTAACAAAATGTATTGTGGTTTTGCCTCTAACTCTGTAATAACACTGTGACGGAAATACAGATGAGATGAAATACAAGAAGCTAGACAGTTTTCTTCCTGCCCTGCAGATAACACATCAACATTAAGAGCAGGTACTTTCAGACTGGATCAGGTTTGCTGCTATGGCTATAATCATTACATCTGTTTTGAATATGTGAATTAATCCGACGCATAGAGAGGAGAGAGTGTATGAACATGCTGCTATAACCAGTGCTCAGATGAACAGCTATACCATTTATAACATATGGTCCAGTGTCCAGAAAAGAACTGCAATACTAATTAACTGAGTGCTTCATCTAGGACTCAAACCTAAGCATTCAGGCATTCAGGATAGCTGTTCCAGCTGCTCTACCTGAAAACTTAGCAATGATGTTTTATTTGAGCGTCATCCTTCCCTCAAGCATAGTTTACTTGCATGCAGTTTAATAATTTAGTGGAAGAGTTAGAAATATGGTGATTCAGATGGTCTAGGTTCAAACTTAATATGATGTGGGCACATCTTTAGTGCTTTTCTCCAAGAATGTTTCCAGGTCCGATACCTTCATAAAGCTTCTAACTGATACAGACATTTATTTGATTCAAGTGAACACATTTGTCCTCTTTTTCTTCTTCTGCATTTGATTACTTGTGGTATTGTTTGAAGTGTAAGAAGGCCTTCCTGAATCTAGTTCCAGATGTTCTCAGTGGTAAACCATGGGCATGGTGGATGAAAGGTCTGGAGACCAGAACATGTACCTGGTGTAAATGTTAAATGACACCTGCAGTCAAAATATATCTAAAGAAGCAAACAAACAGTGAGCATATAATGGCAGATGAAGGTGGGAGCTGTCCGTGGTAGAAGAAGATAAGAAAAACTGTAGGCTTCAGCCAAAGCACAAACAGATCTACACAGGATAAAAGAAACTTAATTATTTTAAAGCTTCTTTTGAGTAATTGCATGCAGTTCAGTGATCCATCTCTTCTCTGTGTTTGGGCAAAGATCACAGAAGCAAATATAATCAAGTATGATTTTTTTTTTTTTTTGCAATACACACATTAAATGGTTGCATAGAGAACTGTATAAAGTAATGGAATGGCCCACAATGGTACTTAAAGAATATTTACCAGAGCTAATGTTCTGAGGCTTATTAGAATAATGACATTTGAAAAAGTAAATAATATATTCCAGCTGATGATGAGGGAAGAAATTTCTGCTCTTTGTGAAAGTGAGCATAACTGTCAAACTCTTAGCGCAAGTAGTCCTGACAGATCCAAAAATAATCAGAGGGACAAAGGCCCAAAAATAGGGACAGATTTTAAATATTGCTCTTATAAGCATAGATATGTTGCTATAATAACATGATTTGTGTTAGTATGCATTTTTAAGGATATGAAGTTTAAAACTCAAATGTTTGTCATTATTTAGTGACTTCAATCCTCAGTGATGTGCCAGAAAATTACAAATTTTTTAAAGGACAGACTAAAAATATGAAGCAAAAATCTGGACATTCTGTGAGAATTTGGACAGATGAAAGGTATGATAGTGAGTCTGAATTCTTTGTCACAAATATACAATCAGTTACTGCAAGCAGATTCGATAAAAGGAAGAGAAGTTTAGTATGACCTGCACAGGAAAAGCACAATAACAGTTCAAGTAAAGCTGGGCGTACTGAGTGCAAAAAGGGTATTTGGTATTTTTTTCCATGTAAGAACAAACATACTTAGTATTTCCTAACCATAAAAGTAGGGAGTGAAGACACTTAAGATAAGCATTATAAACAGGCAGCAATATGTTCTATACTACTACAGGCGTACAAGTTTTAACATAAAGGCAAGAGTGTGTGTGTGTGTGTGTGTGTGTGTGTCTGTGTGTGTAGGGGTCCTTACTCACAAATCAGTGTTGGATTCTTGTGTGGAGGGGTCCTTACTCACAAATCAGTGTTGGATTCTTGTGTGGAGGGGTCCTTACTCACAAATCAGTGATAGAGTATTTCTTTCTTTACTTCCTTGTTGAGGTGTCACATGAGTGAGTGCCATATTCCTCTGTGAGATAAAAACAAAAAGAATGATAATTTGTAGCGTTGCACATATGAAATACATGAGGTGGATGTTTCTTCACTGAACATGTTGATGAAGATAGAAAGATAACATTATGGACCTGGTTAACATTTGAACAACTCCCAAAATCATACTAAGCTGTAATGTGAGCTTATGGTATCAATTCACAAAACTTTGGATCAAATTCTGCATTTGATCGAAAACAAATGATTGAATGCAGAAATCAGTATTTATTTTTTTTAGGATATGGCCCAACAACACCCCAGTGCAGGGTGCCTAGGCCTGCATCTTATTTAATTATAAAATCAATGCTGATGATGCTGCATATTTTGGAAATGATGAAAGCTGTAATTGTTAAGTCCCATAAATGAAAATGAGCAAACAAATAAAATACTACTACTCCTGCTAATAATAATAATAATAATAATAATTATAAGTGATGACCCTTTACATTGAAGGCATGCTTTCTCCCTTTTGCACCCTGTGCCACTGTTGCTTGTATATAACAATGATATCACCCTACCCACTGAGTAAAGGGAATGGGTCTATATTATATCATCGAATGCCTAAAAAAGTGAACGATGAATAATCGACCCCATGTAAGCAAAAACTTACAATCTCGAAAGCTCAGAACAGCGATTTTTTTTCCAAGGGAAAAAAGTTGCTGTTCCAAAAAAAATAAAAAAGAAAAAAAGAAAAACAAAATTGAAAAAATACATAAAGTGGGAGGTTTCGCCCCCCACTCCCCTACTTAAATATACCAACTCCTAGATTGTACTACAGTGCCGAAAATGGCAAAGTAACAGAAGTGGCCAAGCGAATTCTTTCCCTGGGAAAGAATTCACTTAAAAGCTACTTCCCTATTTTGCTTTTACATTGTTTTAAGTTTTTTTCAGTCATCTAATAGGAACCCAAGAAGGGAAATACTCTTGAGATATCTCAGTCAGATTTTGTATATAGCTTCTAGATTCACACTTTTAATCTCAGTGTTCTGAGGGCCACAATTATAGTCCTCACACTTGCAAAGTTAACTTGGAGAAAGCAACAATCAGTATATACTTCAGAATAATTATGTATTATTATATAAAGTGCTATTTATTTTTTTCATTTTATTTTTACATTTGTTTACTGGGATGGTCCACTGGGCTGAAAAAGAGCCCCTTTTCAGTGGAGACCCGGGGAGAAAAGCTCCACATTAACAAGAATAAACAAATAAGCTCCACATTAAGAAGAACAAACAATAAAGTGTCACAATTAAATACAGCATAGGTACACATGTCAATAAACATAAAACTTCTAGTAACAGTGTCAAGTATATTTACAATTTATGGAGACATGCTCTACATTCACAAAAACTTGCAATCAAAATGCCTCAGGTAGATACTGCATAGGTCTTCTTCTTCTTTCGGCTTTTCCCGGTTAGGGGTCGCCACAGCGGAACTCTGGTCTGCTAATGATTGGCAGTACATTTTTATGGTGCCGAGGTGCCAGCCCGACGCCTAACCTTCAATGAAGGCACGCCCATTCTCATATGTCTTTCAAACGCCACTCGACCACAGGGAGGACATGCAGACTCCACATAGAAGGCGATCCAGCCAAGAATCGAATGGGAGAACCTCTTGCTGTGAGGCGACAATGCTACCACTGCACCACCGCGACATTAGATAGATACTGAATAAGTAGCATGTCAAAATTAAAAATTTCAATGTACAATATCTGTCAGAGTTACAACTTAGTAAGTATAGTTAGAATTTTGATGAATAGGTAAAAAGTTCAGCTAGACAAGGAATGAACCATTTTACTTCCTAATTTACTAGCAAGTCAGTAGCAAGGTAATTGCTAGTAAACAGTAGTAGTAGTAGAGAATAGAGAAGACATGTAATATGAAATGATAAGCGAGGGAAAAACTCTCAGTGTGAGTCTAAGTGGATATTGAATATGCACTTTAGAGCAATACTTAGTAATAGATTAGAAATAGTACTGTAGAGCAGGTGTAGTAAACTGTGGAAGCTTGTTGGTACTAGAGAGGGAAAGAGGGGAGGGGGGTCTAGGAAGGTACAGTGGGTGGGACAGAAAAAAGGAGAAGAGGTGAAAAGCTATTAGAGAGTTATAATGGGAATTGCTGGCTACTCTTTTTGTGCAGACTTAAGTATCTTTGCCAAAAGATTAAATCTGGTCATCGATTAAAGCTAGATCAATATAAGCTACTGCTTATTCAACATTAATACAATTTATTCAGTAATTGCTATCAGGTTAAAAGGAGACTTTAATTACAATGTTTCAGCTAAGGAAAAATTTGTTTATTCATAGAATGATTTATTCTTGTCTTTTGTGTCAGTGACCAGACTTTGGCTGTGGTTCAGAAATTTTCGCTGCATTGCTGTGGACAAATATGCATGATAGGTGGCCACATGCATGTATGTGCAATTCAATGACACAATGAGCATGAGTGAGGAAGACCAAGCAATATCGCTGCTGGAAGTGCATACAAATGGCCATAATATGAGATGGTAATGAGTAAAAGTATTAAAATGAGGGATTCCAAGTATGCTAAAGAGTGAAACCAGTATGGTGGAATGATTCAGAAATGTATTAAATCTGCCACTGGAAGTGGCATTGCTAGTAAATTTGACAACCATAAATCTTGATGTTACAGCAGAATGATTTTAGAAATAGCTTAAGCTTTGAAAAATGTGTATATGCAACAGGTAGTTCTACACGGTTACCCTCAATTGTTACGTGTCATCTGACTGTGCTTAATATTGCATAGCCTTCATGACACTAATATTATCGACCACTACCATGTGAAAGACTCATCATGCAAGAGCTGGTTGATATGTGTCATTCCTTCAGTAGACCAATGGGAATCATGGTGTAACTACCTTGTGAATACTAAGTTATGTGTGGTTTTGGGAATGCTAGCTACAGGGACCTTTCAGTGAACAACAGGGGCATGGAGAGGGTATCATAGGCATCTGTCGCAAGCATACTCTACCATTTCTAGATGCCATGCTACCACATATGGAGGGACAGATGTGTTTTCCTCTTAAACAAAAGAGACAGCCAACATCATGTGGGGCTTTTATGATATAGTCCATTTCTCTGAGGTGCTTGGTGCCATAGACTGCATCCACATTGAAATAAAAGCCCCACCTGTTGAGCTGGACAGAAGGTAAGTGAACCATAAATGTTAACACTCTATCAGCTGCCAGGTGATTTGTATTGGACGGGTATAATCTATGGTGTGTCTGTAGGCCACCCAGGCAGTACTCATGTTTTTTATATACGTTTAACATGTGGATTTTATCAACTGTTTGTGAGTGACATCTTTCCCAAATGGCATCTTATTAATGATACTAGATATACCCTTGGAGCCATGGTTGATGACACCAATCAGTAATCCACAGAATGCAGCTGAGAATGGATGCAATTATGCCTCGTCACAAACCTGTATCAGTAGGGAGCATGTATTTGGGCTGCTGAATGTATACTTTCACTGACTGCATGTCTCTAGTTTTGCCCTGTAGTATGGGCCTTGAACATCTATAAAGATGCTGTCAGTATGTGCAATGTTACACAAAAAAATATTGAGGAAGCAGTTGCAGCAGGGATGTTTTATGCAGGCAGAATATCTACCTCCACACCTGGTACAGTAGAGCAAGGTGGATGAGAAGTCAATGAAGGACCAAACAGAAGGGAATGTCCATGCTAAACTGGGCCAGTTTAAATCATATACACTGCAGTAAAAGAGGCACATAAAAAGCTGCACACACATACTCTTCATATCTATAAATAAACTGGCAATACTGTGCATCAGACAATCCTTCAAAATAGGGACAGTTAAGCGGTATGTCTGGGATGTGTATCCAGCATGTGCTCTGTGAGCAACAGAGGGCCTTAGTGGTGCTATCAAATGATGAAACATGCCTATTTCATCACACCTACAGGAGTGAGATCATCTTGCATTCCCTGTAAAACATGCACAATTTTTGCAAAGACTGAGGTATTGCTGTCTTCTGCCTTTACAATAGCCCTGTACATTCATTGCATTGCAGATACTGAGACAGTGAGTTTGTATGGGGGTTAATATGGCCCCCAATATAACAAACACCTCATCTTTTCCATATCCTATGGAGTTTGTGGTGGACACTGAGCGCTGTTCTTTAGAGAAAATCATAGTTTTCCAACAAGTTATGTGTACAACAACTTTGGGTGAGTTGGACACACAATAGGCCATCTCCATGGACAGTGGAACCAGATTCTACATTCACTGTAACACACACACACACACACACACACACACACACACACACACACACACACACACACACACACACACACACACACACACACACGCATACACGTCATGCTCTTTGAGCAGGCCAGCTGGCCACTTCCATCATTGTCAGAGTCAAGCCTGTCTCCAGCACAGACAGAAGTCTATCAATGGAGGTGTAAAAGGATGCATCATCACCTGTAAAGATACTAAATTGAAAAACCCATGATAAGTACAACCTATTACCATTTATTTATTCCCAGTGCAAAAATATTAATTAAAGGAAATAGAGGTAGTGCGTCCAGAGACACACCTTACCGTGTGAGGCTGTTCCTGTGAATTGTTATCAGGATGTTCTTAGACACCAGAAAAAATTAAATTTAGTTATATGCAATAAACTACATAATTTAGCAGTATATATGTGTCTAAACAATGCTGCCATATAACTGAAGCATTTCCAGTAGAGATTCTAGGAACACTGCCCTGTTCTGCACCAAGGTACATCATTCCACCATGGATCTGTTGGGGTTAACAGCAGTGTAGCCAACTGGCCTATTTTGCTCTACTCTCCTGTCTATTATACCTCTCTGCAGCTCTGATTATGTCAGTGCTGGTCTTCTTTGGACTTCCTGCCTTGCAGTGTCAAAGGAGGGTTAGTCAAACGCTTCCTGGATGGACATCCATCAGTCATGAAGATGGAAGGCATGCATATTTTGGGAGTATAAGGATAGGGATAGAATTGAAATACCACAGCCTCTGCACATGACAGTTCATGCTATGTTGGACAGAAGTCTGTAAATATATGTTACAATTAGAGATACTGACTAAACATCATTATTGTCATAAACAGCACTACTGCTTCCATCATAGGTATAATAAAACGTTCAGCTCCACAATCAATTCAGTAAGTCCTCCTATCTTCTCTTCATGGGTTATATCACACTTATTACGTCCTTTTGCCAGAGATTCTTCCTCAAAATGTGATTTCCCTAAAAGACCATAACCATTCCTTTTCCTATAGTGCAAATAATCGAACTTCCTATGACTTTTACACTTACTACCTTTTTGCATTCAGTCTCTGGTAATTCTATTTCTTCATTGTGTACATATCTGTTGTTTCATTGAATTCTCCTTTCACCGCTACCTCACAATAATAACCTTCACTCTCTGCTTTTATTGATTTTATACTTTCCCTCACTTATATCCCTTCCTTCCGAACCCCCTCCTCAATATCCTCATTTCTTGGCTATTTCCTTCATTCTTTCTATACCTCACACTTTGCAACAAACCTCATGCTCTCTTCTCTCCCCTCCACCATACAGCTAGTTTGCTTCCACTGCTGTTTTTATTTCATGTTTTCCCCACCCTTGACTATCTACAACCAGTCCACTTCCCATTCATTCCCCCATATCAAACTTGGGAGATGGAGCTTTTGAAAAGTCAAGCTTTGTTTCAGAGTTTCGAAAGTGTTAAGAACTATTACAAGAGGAATGCAAGCCGGGAAACCATAGGGGGATTTTTGCCTACATGCCTTAGCCCCACTTTCCATCAGCAGCTATTAAGTGCACAGCTGCTTATAACACGGGACTTCATAAATGAACATTATCGCTCATGAATAGCCATTTTTGCTTGTGTCCCTGATATAACTCCCAGTTTCAACTGCATTTTAAGAAAGCAGTGGACATAGCTGTTTCACACTCAGAACAGGTGATCTGTAATCTTCCATTAACTGCTACTCTGTTTGGCCAGCTGGGTCTTCCAACACCCAGGCCATTGTATTATCCCAAGTCATATGAATCGCATTCATGACTTCATCACTTTGCACCACTGTGACAGAGAATTCCCTTCCAGTTCTCTATTATGTCAATCATTTCACAGTATGATATGAGTAGCAGTCCTACAATGTTATATCTCAGACAGCATCGCTGAAGTCTAAACACAATCATGGTGCATACTGTCCACGATATAGATGCAGACACACTGATATGACATTTTTCCTGTAAAAGCACCCTTGAAATTTCACCAATACCTAGTTGCATACAAAGCAACTAGTGTGCAATGACAAGCTCTGCCCCCAGAGTTGCAAACCAGATACTACTGACATTACTTTATATTCACACTGCAATCAGCTAACCAATAAGAAGGGCATGTCACCATGGCTATGAACTTTCCCCACTATCTCCATTACCATCTTGGTGGAAATGGGCATCCTGAAGCAACATAGAAATTGCCTCATATTTACTGACAACCAACTAATTCTCAAACAAACTGATGTGGCATGTGAGTAGTACTCACGCTTCACCCAACACACACAATTCAAAGCAAAGACATAGACCCACATATGATGAGGCACTTACATGTAACCTCCCTAAGCTCCAAAGACCTCCTAGACAAAGTACATATAACAAATACCCTCTGCATCCCTGAATGCACTCTTTCAAAGCAACACCCACATCAACACATACAGATGCATTTCATGGTGCCTGTACTTCTAAATCCAAAAAGCAAACTACCTCACAATCCATCATTCTGGTCATTGGAGAGAGAGACTCCATCATGAATGATGATCAATGATGTCTCTCTAACCAGTCATAGTAAGAAGAATGCCACAGTCAGTTGCTTATCAGGGGCCCAGATCCACCACATTATATACATGCACTCAGGTCATTGGACCACAAGTACCAGTATGACTCAGTCATAGTCCATGTGGTTGTAAATGACCTGAGACATGCCTCCCTAGAATGTATGAAGAGAGATGTCATGGAGCTCTCAGAATATGTGTCCCAGACTCTTATGAGCCTAGCAATGTGCAGCATTTTACCTTCTCAAATGATGATGCCAAAATACAAACAGAAGATGACTGGTTTTAATAATTGGCTTAGTTTCTGGTGTCAGTCTAAGGGCAGTGCAATATTTGTCAACCTGGAAGAGATGGTCAACAGACCACATGCTTTGCCAGGGATGGTCTGCACCTCTCCCCTCAAAGCTTTCAAATATTAGCTAAAAGATTTGTCCTCCCCCATAGTGCCTTTTTAGGCAATGCCAAATTGAAAGTACTTCTGACATAGCAAATCAAAAAAATCTAAAGTCGTTACTGCTTATGCTAGGAGTCTAAAAAAAAAAACTGCAGTCCCTACCAGCTCTCCTCACCCTTCAGAATGCTGAAGTCTGTTCAGTTACTGCAATAAATCCACAGGGAACACACCAGCAGTGAAGGCTATAATCCCAGTAATTACACAGGCAGGGACTAAAGATGCAGGTGCCTCGATTTACATCAAAAATAAATATACTTCAAGACTGGTGAAACAGAAGAATGCACATGAGCTTCTCCATGTTCAAATCATCATAGGCAAAATCCCATACCACTTCCTTGCAAGGTATAGACCCACCTCTATGACCCAAGAAACCCATACTATACATTTAGATTTACTGGAAACACTCACCACCCAACACAACACCATATTCGTGGGTGACTTTAATTACCTCAGTATTAAGTGGAAATCATATATGATACTAAATGTGCAAGCACAGAGATTCTTGGATTTTGTAAACACAAACTCCTCAAACCAGACTGTCAATACACTGACCAGATGTGCAGACATACTGGATCTGCATTTCACTAATATGAGAGAGTGTGGTATATCTCCTGATGTAATATCTTCTCTGGTAAGGTCAGGACCGAAAATGATCTTCTTTGAAGGAAAAATAAATCCTGGAACCCAAGGTAACACTGGAATATTCAAGAACTTCTCCAAGCCTAACTTCCTACTATTAAGTGATAACCTGACAAAATTTCAAGCATCCGTAAACCCAGAGAGATACTACTACCTATGTGGAACTGTTCAAAGAAAACCTACACTTGCATGTTAATATCTGCACAAAAGCAGCTGTTCCCAACAGGAAGAAGTACAGAACTAACATAAAAAACAAGTCACCTGGTGTAATCACAACATCAGTAAGCTAAAGTATGATGTTTAATTCAAATGTATTGTTCACTTTAGGTCTATGTGGAGCTTTTCTCCTGAGGCCTCCACTGAAAAAGAACTTGTGTCCAGTTAGACCTTCCCAATAAACAAATATAACATAAATAAATAAATAAGATTGTTTAATAGAAGGAAGAAATCATGGCAAAAATTAGGAGGTATAGCACTTAAGATAAAATCACTGCCATCAAACTAATCAAACAACTCTGAGGACAAATAAAGTCTACCAAAGCCAAATTTAAGGTAAATTTGGCTTCCCAGGCCAAGGACAACCACAAGTTATTCTTTAGCTAGGGCAAAAACTTCAAAGATAATACACAATTGTGTAAGGAGCTAATTGTTAATCGAGCCACCTATACTAAGCCAGAAGATATAAGCAAATCTACTGGCCAACAAACTGAACTTCATCTTTACCCCACTCTCTCCCCCTCAGTCTTCCCTCAGAAAATATAATCACATATAACTACCCCTACTATCACTGGGGAACAGGTGGGTCCTAAATGCTCTCTCTAAGGCCAATAATATTGCATCAGTGGACCCAAGCAATATCCCAGGATACCGTCTAAACAGGATGAAGCATGACCTATCATGCTCTCTGAAATTGTTATTTAACTGTAGCCTCCAAACAGGCTTTGTGCCTCTTGAATGCAGAACAGCAACAGTCATCCCTCTGCACAAAAGAAGGCCATATACAGACCCTGGAAACTACAGAGCCATAAATCTCACTAGAGTCATATGCAAAGCCATGGAAAGAATTGCCATGGAAATGATCAATAATAACATAGAAAACCTCCAGACACCAGACGCAACCCAATTTGGTTTCATCAAGGGTAGGACATGCATACTCAACATGGTGGACTTCTTTCAGAAGGTCAACAAAGCAATGAATGAGAGCAAAATCATTCACCTTGTTTACCTTGGCCTGGCCAAGGCATTTGACACAATATCCCACTCAGGCATTGTTTACAAACTCAAGAGTTTAGTTATAAACCCTTATGCCACCCAGTGGATAGCCAGATGGCTCACAAACAGTACCCAGTAAGTTAGAATTGGGGAGTCCACTTCTACAAGGAGGCCAGTCACAAATTAAGTCCCTCAGAGATAGATCTTTGGACCACTCCTTTGTTGTATTTACTTCTCTGAAGTCAAGGCCAATGTCAATGGCCTCTGGATGACTAAATTTGCAGTTGATTGCAAATTAGTAGTCATAGAATTCCCTAATGACACAAATGTTCTCCAGAAAGGGCTGATACAGACAAATAGCTTATATCAGAGGCATGGTCTAACACTAAATGCTAGGGAATGCATAAGAGTACTCTTTGGGAAGGCATCCACCCCTGGCAACTATCATATTGACAGCACATCCCTAACAGTTGAACCAGTAGTCAAGTACTTTGGAAACTCATATACACTAATCTAGCCTTTGACCATCACATGTTTTCAGTAGTGAGGAAATCATTCTGTGTTTTGCAACTTTGTTTTACAACTTATAAAAAAGGTGTGGCATCTAGGTCCAAGTAGGTCATTGTTCCACTGTATTTAGCATTCATAAAACCTATCATTGAGTACAGTGTCTGCTTTTGTATCTACTCAACCAGGCACATCCCAATTGGAACATTCACGGAGTTTCCTCAATAAAAGAATATAGAGCATAAGTAATATGTCCTATGCAGACTGTTTCAAGGCCCATTCCCTGTATTCTGTCTCCTATATGCTATTGAGGGGAGATCTATGCCTGGCATACAAGACACTGTCAGACCCCACCATGATGGACCTTGTGTGCATGTACAAAACAAACAACAACAGAATTACCCATTCTAAAGATGTAAGCCTTCCTGTGATACAAATAGGACTTGCTGGAGACAGGTATATATCCCAAAAGCTACCCCTTCAATAGAACAGGCTCCACATCCATGTGAAGCAGAGTCCCTTCCAAGCCCAATTTAAGTGTATCTTGGACAACTGGATGGGGAAGAGGAAATTCATCCTTGGTTTGTCACATATGTATCTAATGAACAGAGGCAGCCTGTAAATGGTTCATCTTCTAAGCCCCTGCTTACACTTATCAAGGTTACTAGAACTTGTCAGAGATTTGGGATGCATGGCTAGGCTTAAAAATGTTCTTGTTGTCATTAGCCTAGTACACATCTATGAGCCTATGAAAGGCTAGCCAAAGATCTCCATGAAGGACCTATAAGAAAGTGAGTACAGAGAGAGGGCTGCTGGTCTGTCCTGACAACTACAGTTTTTGAGGCCTTTCAATCTTTTTATTTATGAATAGCCAAGGCTTCTCTGGATGACTGATATGTTTAGACAAATACAGTGAAAGTTTCAATAATAACACACATAATTTGCAGTTGCCTGCAAACATAGATATCCATAGGCCAGCAGTGTTGGACTAAAGGTCTGAGAAATAGATGCCAGTAGTTGATAGTCCAACACTGAACCCTGTGGTATACCACAGGTAACTTTTTTGCTTTCAGAACTGGCATCTGCTATTCTAACCACATGGATTCTGTCATACAACCAATTAGCTATCCACCGCACAACATAAACAATTATATTCAGATTTACAAGTCTGTCAATACCACTTATGCCAATTTCTTAACTTTACAATATCCTAATGCCCTTACACCTCCACCACATGTCTTAGTTGTCTTCTTCATCCTGACAGCACCTCCAGCTACTTGCCAATAGTCAAAGGAGCATTCATTATATGATCACTACCTAAGACACTTCACTGTAATAATAATATAACCTCTAATGCTCATATAGTTGCTATATTGTATATTTTTGTTCTGTTCACTAAATGTGAATACTGACTTGTAAAGTTTTATAAAGTCCAGTTTTAGTTACAATGAGAGTAAAAGGGTGAATCACAGAAGGATGTGAGCATGTGAGCAGTTTGTTGTTTACATATTAAGCCCATGTTGTGCTGAAGGGTTACAGTGCAGCTTCACTTCACATAAAATAGTTTCATATTTAACTGCCGCTGAGTAAGTTATTTGGATCCTGGGAATTTCAAACCTCGTTCCTATATAATAAATTAATAGCTATGCCCTTGGCATATGAGCTAGATGAACATTGAGAAGCCCAACTAGAGGAAACTGCAGGATGAGGGTATAGGAACCTTTGAAAAATGGCTCCAGCAAAGCCTGCTCTAGAGCTAGAAAAAAGGTTCATAGGTGGATACTAGGTTATTTGCCCTAGGGCATTTATAAGCCTAGCCAGAGTGTATTTGGCTTCCACCTCCCTATTAGATTAGCCTACTGTGCCACTGTAAAGTAGGTCACAGAAGGTACCCTTTTAAGATAAGTTTACTGTGCCTCTGTCTAGCAGGGACACAGAAGAGATCCCGGGGTGAATTTGCGATTTCCCATCCACGCGTCCAGATTTCGCTTGAAGAGGGTCAGCAAGGGGCTATGTCTAACATGAATTGGAATTTCCAGAGTGAGGGGAGCCTCTAGGAAATGAATCTGTCCCTTCAGCATGTCCTATTTATTTTTGTGCTGAGGTTTAAGTCCCTGGAGCGTGTAGCTCTAAAGGACTTGGATTTTTTGAGGTGGAGCATGTCCATTAATTCTGGGTTTGACATGGCTTTGTACATCAGGCATAGATCACCTCTGAGTAGGCGGTAAGCAACTGAGTAGAGCTGGAGTTTCTTTAGTCGAGCTGCATAGGACATCTGTTTGTAGCCCATGATCCTCTTGGTGAGGTATTTTTGGGTCTCTCCAGTTGCTGCAGGTGTCAGGTAAGGTACATCCCAAACGGGGCATTGTATTCAATTATGGGCCTGATGAGTGACGAGTAGAGGGGCACAATGTCCTCTCTTGATCTAGATGTGAACCCTTTCATGATAAGGTGGGCTATATAAAAGGCCTTTCTAACCACTTTGGCAACGTGATTATCAAAGGAGAGATTACTATCTACGTTGGTCCCCAAATCTCTAATTACATCTTCCATACTTAATGGATTACCACCTATGTGGTAATTTGTGGGCACCTTGTTTTTCCCAAAGGGGATGACTATGCACTTTTTAGCATTTAGCTTGAGGCCATGTCTCTGGCACCAAGCATCTGTCTCTGTGAGGCCCTTTTGGAGGATGCTTGTGTCGGCTGGAGATTTGATTATGGCCCCCAGTTTGCAGTCATCTGCGAACCTTGTCAGCCATAACCCCCCTGTGTTAGCCTGAACCTCAGAGAAGTATATACCAAACAAGAGAGGTCACAGAACTGAGCCCTGTGGGATGCCACTTGTAACTGGTTTGGATTTGGACATGGCACCTGCGATTCTGACCATGTGGGTTCTATCCTTGAGCCAGTTTGCAACCCATCTTGTGATATAGGGGTTGGTATTTAAGCTGGTAAGCTTATTTATGATGCCCGAGTGGGGTATTGTGTCGAAGGCTTTTGCGAGGTCCAGGTAGGCTGTGTGGACTACCTTGCCCTCATCTATGGCTTTGGTAACTGTTTCAAAAAAATCAACTAGGTTTAAGAGGCAAGATCTGCCCTTAACAAAGCCAAATTGGGTAGGGTCCAGTGTCTGGAGGCTCCCAATGTCTTTGTTTATGAGTTCCATGATAATACGCTCCATAGCTTTACGGACCAGACTAGTCCGGCTTATGGGGCGATAGTTCCCAGGGTCCGTTGTGGCACCACCTTTGTGGAGTGGGACCACTGTAGCTGTACGCCATTCTTTGGGTACATATCCTGTAGTAAGGCTAAGTTTGAACAGTGACTTAATGTGAGGGTTAAGTTCTTCTTGGAGCTCATGTAAGACACAGCCTGGGACACCGTCTGGTCCCATAGATGCTGTGTTTTTTGCTTTGGAGAGAGCAGCTTTCACCTGTGCATCTGTGATGTCAGAGAGGTTACATTCAGTTGGGATTGGCATTTGCTCCTTTGGGGGGGAAGGGGGGGAGAAGTTTGCATTGAATCTGTCTGCCAGGATGTTGGCTATGTCTGTAGGTTCGGTATATTTTGTACCATTATGCAACAATTCAGAGCATATCTGGGAGTTTCCACCCATATTCCTGACCAAACTAAAGAAGGCCTTGTGATTATCTTTAGTGTCTAGGGCAATTTTTCTTTCGAAACTGGCCTTTGATGATTTTATGAGGGATCGAAGTTTCTTGCTAATACTGATCAGGGATGCCTTCCGTTTTTGGGATTTTGCTCTGTCATGTAGTAGCTTCCTCCTTCTGTTGTATAGCTTATTTATGGCTGGGGTCCACCAGACAGGTCTCCTGTTTTTGGAGGAGTGAGTCTTGGTTTTATTTGGGATAGCACGATCCATGCATTCCTCCAGGTGCTCATAGAATGCATTTGTAAAGGATTCTGCGGCTTGGGCTGTATTATCCTCTGGCCCGGGGGCTTTGAAGGATTCCACCTCAGTCTTGAGAAGTGCAAAGTTGGCTTTTGAGAAATTCTTTACTGTGATTTCCTCGGCTGGGGGTGGGGACGGGATATGGATGTCCAGGGAAATTTGTTTATGGTCTGATCTTACCAATGAGGGGTTTACCTCTGGTGTGGAACATAGAATCCCCATGTTGGTGATGACCAGGTCCAATATGTTGTTCCCTCTTGTGGGAGTGGTGACCAGTTGTTCCATCACATTAGAGTTTATAAATTCAAGGAACCGTTGGGTGAGGACGTTTGGGCTTGATTAGTTTTCCCAGTCAATGTTTGGGTAGTTGAAGTCACCCAATAACATAGTGTTTGGAGAGACCTTCATATTCTCCAGTGTTCTCAGGAATGCCAAGTGGGGTTCCTGTAATAGGGAGGGTGTTCTGTAGCAGGCTACAAACTGAAAGGCAGTTTTGCCCGCTGTTAGTTGCACATGGATGGTTTCCAATGCTTCGTGCAGTGCCACTAACCTGGAGGTGTAGGTATCTTTGATGAATATAGATACTCCTCCTCCTTTTGTGCTTCGGTCCAAGTGTTGGGGCCGAAACGCATGGCATGAGTTATATCCTGGTAGTGTTGGGGTGCTCTCAGGAGCCTTGAACCAGGTTTCTGTTACTGCACAGATATCAATTTTCTCCATACTGAGAAGAGCCTCGAGTGCATGCATTTTGAGGTTTAGACGTCTGGCATTGAGTAGCATTATCTTTAGTTTTTTATCCTTGGGTTGTCTATGGAGGTGGGTTTGTCCTTTGAGCCTTGCCTAAAAAAGGCACTATGGGGGTGGCAAGAGCCTTGGCCAGTATACGAAAGCCTAAGGGTGACAGGTGCAAGCTGTCCCTAGCGAAGCAACGTGGCTTGTCGTGCATGTCATCCCAGACTGACAGACACTGGATCCCCTTTGAATGACACCAATATTTTAGCCAATTGTTGAGACTGATCATTTTGTCTTTATACTGTGGCATCATTCTTGATGAGGGCAGGATGCTACTCAAGGTCAGGGTCATACCAGCCTGGGCTACATGATCAGAGAGCTCCTCTATGTCTCTTTTCATGTAGTCCATGGAGGTATGTCTCAGGTCATTCACACCAGCATGGACAATGACGGAGTCATACTTGTACTTGCTTTGGAGTGACCTGAGTGCTTGCGTTATGTGGCAGATCCTGGCACCCGACAGGCAACTTACAGTGACCTTCTCCTTGTTCAGTCTGGTGAGCGGGACATCAGTGTGCCGGACAATAGAGTCTCCTATAACAAGTGTATTTTATGTGTTGTTTGGCCTTAAGGGTTGTGACTGTGAGGCACACTGATTTTGTGAGATATGTGATTCGTGGGTATTGTTGAATGGTGGCTGTTGCTTGGATATCTGCTTAGGAGGTCTTTGCTGTTTAGGCAGATTTGTATTTAGAGCCTCCAAGTATGTTTTTGTGTGTTTATGTGTTGGGTATGCAGATGCAATAGGTCTGTGTGAGACTGGATTTGTGGTGTGGGTGGTTACCTTTTCCTCCTGACTGTGCCAGTCTTGGGTTGAGAGAGCTCTGCCTCCAGTTTGGCTGTGTAACTGCATCTCTCACATGTATTATAGTTTGTTGGAAGGAGGAGAGGGTTGTCTGTGTACATAAGGCAATTGTAACATTGCCTCAAAATTCCCAGATTCACCAGCTGGACTGGAGAGTAACCCTGAAATTGACCCTTGGACATACCAGATTAGTATAGGGAACTGTTTTTTTACTGATCAGATTAGGGAAGGGAACTGATTTTTTACTTGATCAGGAAGGACCAATCGGGAGCCTAATACTTATGAGAAGTCAAGGAGGGTGTAGTGCTTTAGTTAGTTAGTGTTTCCTTATAAGAGCTGAGCAAGTGCAGGGCTTTAGAAAGAGAATAGAGTGATTACTTTGAGAGTTTGAACAGTTCTAAGGGAAAAAGTGAAGAGCAGACTTTGTGGAGCCTGGAATAGTTCAAACCTGTTTAGGTGGTGCTGCCCGACTCTGCTCAGTGTGCAAAACCACGCAAAAAGAGAGTCATAGGGTTTTAAGAGAGAGAGATCAAGGAGTTTAGAATTGACCCAAAATGGCCAATAAAACTACAGCTTCTAGGCAGTAACCACTCCTCCAGGGACAGGCAGGCTGTTCAGTGTTAACCACTGCCACTGGTGAACACAGAGACTTCCCTTCAGCCCAAGCAAGCACTGGCCTTCTAGAAACTTCCAAACAGTTCAGAACAGCAAATCTGTAACTGAACTTTCTTAACTTTCAGAAAGTGGGAAAAAAAGCAAGATTTTTTGGTTTTTGTTTTCTTTTTTGTTGTTGTTTAAAGGTAGCAGAGATACACAAGCAGCAACATATTCACAACAGTGCAATAAATGACCCCACACTTGAGTGCTAGGCCAAAATCAGGTAAAATGCATTTTTTAGAGAAAAAAAATATTTTAAATTAAGTGCAACACAGGAAATGCAGTAAACAGGTTCTAGATGTGTTCCAAGTACTGTTACTGTTACAGATATAAACTTTAGCAAGCCGGAAAATGCCAAAAAGTAGGCGGCAAAGCACTAAAACCTAACAAAAAATTAGAAGAAAATACTTAAAATCACAAAAGTGGCTCCTTTTCTTCTCTCAGCGTTTTCTCCCCTTTGTAGGTGCTTCAGCAACAACTAGCAAGCCTGAAAAGATGCCAAAACCATGAGGCAGCCGGGTTTTAAGAGAGAGAGATCAAGGAGTTTAGAATTCACCCAAAATGGCCAAGAAAACTACAGCTTCTAGGCAGTAACCACTCCTCCAGGGACAGGCAGGCTGTTCAGTGTTAACCACTGCCACTGTTGAACACAGAGACTTCCCTTTAGCCCAAGCAAGCACTGGCCTTCTAGAAACTTCCAAACAGTTCAGAACAGCAAATCTGTAATGGAAATTTCTTAACTTTCAGAAAGTGGGAAAAAAGCAAGATTTTTTTTTTCTTTTTTGTTGTAGTTTAAAGGTAGCAGAGATACACAAGCAGCAAAATATTCACGACAGTACAATAAATGACCCCACACTTGAGTGCTAGGCCAAAATCAGGTAAAATGCAGTTTTTAGAGATAAAAACGATTTTAAATTAAGTGCAACACAGGAAATGCAGTAAACAGGCTCTAGATGTGTTCCAAGTACTGTTACTGTTACAGATATAAACTTTAGCAAGCCGGAAAATGCCAAAAAGTAGATGGCAAAGCAGTAAAACTTAACAAAAAATCAGAAGAAAATACTTAAAATCACAAAAGTGGCTCCTTTTCTTCTCTCAGCGTTTTCTCCCCTTTGTAGGTGCTTCAGCAACAACTAGCAAGCCTGAAAAGATGCCAAAACCATGAGGCAGCCGGGTTTTAAGAGAGAGAGATCAAGGAGTTTAGAATTCACCCAAAATGGCCAAGAAAACTACAGCTTCTAGGCAGTAATCGCTCCTCCAGGAACAGGCAGGCTGTTCAGTGTTAACCACTGCCACTGTTAAACACAGAGACTTTCCTTTAGCCCAAGCAAGCACTGGCCTTCTAGAAACTTCCAAACAGTCCAGAACAGCAAATCTGTAACTGAACTTTCTTAACTTTCATTTTTTTTTTCTTTTTTGTTGTAGTTTAAAGGTAGCAGAGATACACAAGCAGCAAAATCTAGTTTGTAGTGCTTCTTAAAGGCATGCACAGTGGACAACGTTGTTGCTTTTAGAATACTTCTAGAATCCACCCCTTTCCAAAAAGCCACTGATGAAGTCTAGGCCCTGGTAGAATGTGCCTTGACCCTACAAGGAATTGTCTTGTTATAACACAAGGAAATAGTAAGAGACAACCATTTGGAGATATTCTGATTTGACCCAACTTGTCTAATAATTTATCAGATTTTCTAAAGGTTTTAGTTCTGTCAAGATAATATCTGAGTTGTCTGTGGATATCCAGTGTATGAGGAATCCTTTCTCCCTTGCTTTTAGCTTCTTGAAAGAAGACAAAGAGATGGATAGCTTGGTTCAAAGTAAACTTGGATGCCACTTTAGACATAAATGAAGAATTAGTTCTCAAAGACACCCATCTTTGTGGAAAGGGTAGAAAAACATGTAGGAACATTCCTGTCTAAGTAAATAAAATTGCATCTGTTTTCCAGACCTGCTTGCCAGGATTTCTTGAGCAGAATTTTGCCAGTTGTTTGTCATAAATAAAGGTGAACAGATTTATCTAAGATGTGTCACACAGCAGCATCAATTCCTGGAAGCCAATTTAATTCAGTTTCTATTCAAGAGGGTCTGTCCTAGCCCTACACTGCCTATCACAATATTTTTCTCTGATGGGATGCAAGATGCCATTATAGTGAGATTGTGCTGAAAACCTATATGCCAGGTGTGACAGCCTCTCTACCCCAGGCCAGTAATCAAGGACCCTTAATCCTCACCACTGACACCAGTGAGAGGTGGTCACTAAAAGCAAGAATGGATTTACAAAGTATCTTTTAGATGTAGTTCTCTGCATCATGTACAATTTTCCCCAAAAGCACAGAGAGAACATGCTCCAGAACTGGAACTGGACTCTCTGTCTCTCCAGATCCCAAACAAGACTCACTTTGGAGCACAGTCTCCCAGTTCCAAGTAGTTAACACACCCACACCTGGGTATTTGATTTTCATGTACACACACTTCTGGGAAAGAATGGTACAGATTAACTAGCTGCATTCTTTCTGCCCAGACTATAAGGTAACCATGCTGCCAACAGTCAACTACTCTCAAGTTCTTATAAGGGTATCCAATTATACTGAGTAAAATCAATGCTAATATAAATGGTAGAGTATAACCAAACAGCAAGGTTTTCAGAGTGGATATTGCATTATTAAAATAAGCACAAGTACTGTCAATATTTTAAAAGTATTCTCTAAAAGACCAGCCACAGTGAAAGGTATAAAAAACATTTAATGGTAAATAATAAAATAGAAAACACGAGAATACTAAATATCTAAACAACAGTTTCAATCAAAGGAGAAATAAAAATAACACAGTTGGACAGACTGAAACAGATGCAGAAAACTCTATTTAACTAATCTCACTGTATTTCCTGACTGTATAAAGATTAACTATTCCCTAGTTAACGTAATTCAGCAAGGCAAGATTAGATGCTGAGATGCTTACTTCCACAAGGCAAGGTGATGAGCCTCAAACTAAATGAACTGTGATAATTGTTATAGATTTTTATATTAGGTTCCAAAGAAAATAAAACAAAACTAACCACTGAGTGAGTTCCATCCTCTCAGTGCTGGTTATAGAATTACATCACATTTGATCACCTGACTCTGTTACAATACACACTCAGAGCTTTGCTAAGATATGTTGCAGTATTTGAAAATTTTACAAATACAAAAACTACTACTCTTCCCTTCCAGAATTCTTTGTTTAAACATATATATTTAATCAGTTATAATAACACTGTTGATACATTTTTAACAAAAGCATCTGTAGAAGAGAGTGTGATAGTCAAATAACACAAAATTATTTACAAAACCCCAGCTAACTATGCTGGCATATGTTACACATGCACTTCCTTATTCCCTCTTCTGTGGTAATGGGAAGAAGAATTCTAATAGGAAAGTGCCCAGGGATTCAGCAAACTTCCATGCAGGAATAGCTTATTCCTGCATGGAAGGGACCATTCCCATACAGCATGGCATGTATATTCATGAAGGCACGGTGTTAAACGGACATGGATCTGTGTATGAGTGCAGGGGGTGTGTCTGAGAGCAGATCTCTCACAATATACATGCCCTCTGCACACCAGAATTGCCATTTGGTGATATAAAAATTGTTTCTACCAAGGCAAAAGCTGAAAGAGTTAGAGATGTAGCATAAGCACATAGCACACACCTCCCAACCTGTCAGAGTAAGGAATGTGGACAAAGCCATATAGGACAATTGTCCCACAAAGCAGAAAGTTGATAGAATAACAGGTTCAGCATTAGCAGGGATAATCTGAAGGGTACAAATAATAAAACACAACAAATATTTTTTTTTATAAATGCGATAATTGGTAGTATTTAAACCACACAAGCAGGAATACAGCTCATAACTGGTTGCAGTTTCCCACTATAGCCAGTATGGCAGGTGTTGTCAAGGGCATGCACTTCTGGGCACAGCGCTGGGGCACACAGGAGTCCAAGGTCATGGAAGGACTTCTGGCAAAAAAAACATGATGAGAGACTGTTGCAGTGCCAATACCAGGGCTCCCAATATAAAGCAGGAACCTGGGACTGTCTTGCCCATGATCTCACCAGTGCCATTGGTATCCCTCAGACTGGTGAGCAGGTCCAGGTCCACTATTCTGACTTGAAGCAGAGGACGAGGTATCTCTTGGATGAGTGGGTCCAAGAAGCAAGGCAGAGGGGTGGTGTACCAGCAGTGTGTAAGTATTTATACCAATAACTGTTTACTAAAGTCCAGCCTGTGCATGTGATGGATAAGTATGCCTAAATATTTCTCTATTTCCTTTACAGCTGCAGCTGAGCGGGCTGTGAACCAGGAAGCCCATGCCAGTAGGTTGCAAAGGTTGCATCGCGAGGTTGGTGAGTAACAATCCTGCTTGTAATAGTCATACCAAATAAATATAAAGAAGTAGAAAGTCACCTGGTAGTATAAAAACTGTGTATGGGTGGTACTGAATAAACCAGACAATATGACAGTAATAGTCCCATATAGGTGATATTTAAATAAAACTATAACTGCCTGGCAATAAAGCTCTAAATCCTGGACTGGATGTGTTTACTCTGGTATTGTAAGGCATTTAGTGTTGTATTCTCTGAATAGTAATGTTGTGTTATCCACTGTTACCCACACTGTGCTACATAAAAATTATGTCTAGGAATGTCTGTATAAGACTGTTGTAAGTAAAAGGTCAGATTGTACAACCAAGAGAGACTTAGACAGAAAACACTGAAGGAATAGATAGTAATTTCTAAAGAGCTCACTCTAATGAAGCTCAAATTGTTTTATTTTTAGCACATACAGCGATGGTTCAAATCCTGGGAGTGGTAGTAAGCTGTATGCATAATCATACTTCTCAACTATACAAATTTTCGCAGAATGTCCAGATAATTGGCTCATATTTTTGGCCTGTTCCTCTGCCTCCCTGGCAAATCACTGGAATGATCTCAGAACTATAGTCACTAATAATGACATACATTTGATTTTCAGACTTCAAATCCTTATCCTTCAGAAAATGTATATTAAAACAAATCATGTTACTCTAGCAACTCTCTAAGTTTATAAGAGCAATATTCAAAATATGTCCCTATTTGTATTCCTGTGTTGTCAAGCTTTGTCCAGAGTTTGTGCATCAAGAAACTGAGAGATATGTGCATAATACTAACTAGGAATCTGGGAATATGTGTAGAAACAGTCAGGTAGTGTTAACAAACATTCCCCCCCACAGGTCTTTCAGATAAGAAAACTGTAACTGCCTGGCAATAAAGTTTTAAATCCTGGACTGGTAGGGTTTACTCTGGTATTGTGTGGCCTGACGTGGCATTCACCAACATCTGATATCAAAATAGTACTGTTGCGTCAACCATTGTTTTTCACACTGTGCTACATAAAAATATGTCTAGGAATGCCTGTATAAGACTGTTGTAATTACAAGGTCAAATTATACAACCAAGAGATACTTGGAAAGAAAACACTGAAGGAACAAACAGTGGTGTCTAAATAGCTCACTCTGATGAAACAGAAATTGTTGTATTTTTAGCAGTCACAGCCATGGTTCAAATCCTGAGAGTGGTAGTAAGTATGCATAATCATACCTCTCAACTGTACAGATTTTCCCAGAATGTCCAGATATTTGGCTCATATTTTTGGCCTGTTCCTCTTTTTTTCCTGGCAAATCAGTGGGATGATCTCAGGATTGTAGTCACCAAATAATGGCATACATTTAATTGTCAGACTTCAAATCCTTCAGAAAATGTATATTAAAACAAATCAAGAGCAATATTCAAAATATGCCCCTATTTTTACCCACATGTTGTCAAGCTTTGTCCAGATGTTGTGCATTAAGAGACTGAGAGGTATGTGCATAATTACAACTAGGAATCTGGGAATATGTGTAGAAACAGTCAGGTAGTGTTAGCAAACATTTATTCCAAATGTCTACCAGGTAAGAGAAGTAGAATCTAGCTATAAGACAGTTGAAGTATACACTGTGTAGAGAACTTACCACTGCCCACACCAAGGCCGTAGGGTATTGTAATAATACCTGTAGAGTAATGATTAGAGCAATGATCATTAAAGTTGTGAGTACTGCAAGGATATATAAGTTGTTAACTGACATCTCACCCCCCCCACCATAGCTGCAACAATAATCTAAACACACAAATCAATGGGTATGTTTAAAGCAAACCTATTCTTGGGAAATATGTCCTATTGTTCAACAAATATTGAAATGTGCTTCTATTAATGTTCCATGTAGAAATACTATCATTGGTGGCCTTTTGCTATCAATATAACCTGCATGCTGTTGTAATTGCCAGTGTGTTTCCATATATGCATGAGCTCTGTTTGCTATGCAGCTGTTCCAAATCTGGTGTTTTGCGTTAATGGGAATATCTGTGCATGTTGTTATGACTAATCCTGGATTGTGTTGACTATTACTAACCCATATATGTTCTAAAACTGCAATGCCATAGCACGTTTGGAAAGGCCAGTCCCAGCGCACCCAACTCTCTCACCTCATCTGGCCATGGTACCGGGCCCCAGCACATCTGGGACCCACCCTGGGATCTCTGCGTCCGCTGGTCATACTGCCTCAGGAGAAGGGGCTCGTCCCACATCGGGAGCGGGTGTGGACAGGATACTGCCACCCAAAGCCAGGTCCCGGGGATTGGTGCGTAGCAAGCTCCGAAGGGAGTTTGGAGATCTGCTATGCCAATGTGAGGGCTGTGTGGTGCAATTAGAGGGTCAGCCTGCCCCTCCTGCTCAGCCCCCAGCACAGCCACCTTCTGGGCCATGAAGGTGCAGTGGTGACTGCCCAGGGCTGAGGACCTCAGTCCCACTGTTTCTATTTGGGGGCTCATGGGCTTCTGATTTCCAAACAACCCTCCCCATCCAAGGTGTTTACTCCTCACATGTGTCATATGCTGTCCCTCTATGCTGTCCTATCTGTCTTTCTACCCAAGCTACCTCCCCAAATATAGCTACTACCCTTCCCCAACATTCCACTTTCACATTAAAAAAAAGGGGGGGGGTATCTGTTTCCCAAAAAATATTTCACCCCATACATAGCTGTCCATTTTGCACACATGTCCACTGTGTAGATACGTACATACATATACATACATACAGATATATATATATATATATATATATATATATATATATATATATATATGCATAACATGTACTGCAGTTATACCCAGCACCATTCCTCCCCACCCCTAAGTGCAGGAGATCTTTACAAAGGCTGCAAAAAGGGGGGGCAATGGACCAACACTAGGGACACAATGTACATCCTGCAGGTATAAATGTAGAATGTTGATGCAGGAACAGGGTATCTGTCAGCATACATGTTCAGAAGGATGTCATTTCTGAAACTGCAATGTATGTCATCATATACAGACAGACATCCCCACATGATGACAGTGATTCACCACAGGAAGGAATAAAATGATACTGTTCAACAGGCCAGAAATATGAGCAATAAACGTGGACAGTCTGTAACAATCTGGCCAGTGACAGGTATGCTCAGAACAGCTGAGTGCAAGAAAGCATAACCAAGCCTGGCAAAGAGACCCTGAAAATGTGGACATATCTGACATACTGGTGTAGATGAGCTGACATGTGATGCAGTAACACCCTCCAGTCTGGTAACATCTATTGCTATATATATATATATATATATATATATATATATATATATATATATATATATATATATATATATATATATAAATGGCAGAAGTCCAAAACCCAGTAACTTCCCAGGAGTTAGTCATGTAAATCTTCACATCCCTCCACTGATGTGTCAGACATACACAACGCTTATGTGGGTCAGGCAATACTACACATCTGCAAAATATCTGGACAAAACATCACATTAGGGAAAATACACTGAACTGCTAGCCATGTCACCAAGCAATATCCAAACTACAGGCAGACTGACAACAAAAAACAATCTTGCTATGGGGGAATACACGTTATTGCAAATATAGCAGGCACTCCAATGATGTAACAGCACTGAGAAACAGACACCTGTGTGAAAATGCATACAGTATAAGGAGTGTGTGAACCAAACTGTCAGCATGTTTGATACTCACACACTACCCCTACATATAATGGCCCAATAGACAGTCTATTATGATGCCTGACTGTTATGGGGCATGTCACAGTCTTACCCTACAAAAATGTAACACTTGATAGAGCACCAGAAACTGAATCTGCATGCAAAGGCGGATAGAAAAGGAAACATAGCACTTATATCTACCCCCCACCAAGAAATAACATATTCACAATACACTGCTACACAATCCTGACAGTCTGTCAGCAATAGCCAGAACTACAAAGACCTCCTAACTGTACACACTCCCAAAGAATGTCCAGGCCTTGTGATCATATATAAGGCCTCTTACACATAAAATATCTGGCAGTTTGACACCTAACTGGGATGATAATTTGAATTATGTCACTAAGTAATGATGTACTATAGCTCTATGCCTTTGACTGCATGATATATGAACAAAGTTTGACATACTCATGGACAGAGGCCTAAACACATGTCTGGGATGGAGCTATTGCTGTTATAAACTGAGAAAGTAGCTGTTGTAGGTATAATCCTATCCCCGTGTCACACACAGTGCAAATGTGAACATCCCACTCTCTGCTGTGTCCAGCCCTGAATCCTGCCTGTCTGTACAATCCCACTGTCTGCAAACAATATAATGTAGCCAGTCACACTACTCTCCTGTAGACTTTACATATCAGTCTTAATGGCACTTGTCTGTCACAAATAACTCCTGACTCCCCTCCCCACCACACACAACCCGCCTATACTCTCTCGTACACCTCTCCCTCACACTGCCCATGACTCTGAACTGGTGTTCCCAAGTAGTTAGATCTATCCACCTTCCAAACAGTACGCCCTGCATTGTCACCATTCCTCTATCCCCACCCCATTCACACACATATATTCTTACTTAGTCCTACTGACCATCATTCATCCCCACATAACCCCACCTCCCCAGGGTCTCTCCAGCCTGTCCCCTAATCTCACTACAGACCACAATGTCATCTGCAAACTGCACAGTCAACAGCGACCCCTGTCTGATCATGTCTGTCAACCTGTCCCTCACCACTGCAAATGTGAAAGGACACACAGCTGACACCCTGATGTACTCCCACCTCCACCTTAAATCCACCTGTCATGTCAAAACCAGAAATCACTGCTGTCACACTAGCCTCCTACATATCCTGTGGTATCTGACAGACTGCTCTGGCACCCCTGACCTCCACATACAATACCACAACTATTCTCCAGGCAGCATGTCATATGCTCTCTGTAGCTGCACATAGACACAATGCAGCTGCATATCAGCCTCAGTGCAGAGCTCCATCAACACTTTTGGATCAACATTTGCATCTGTAATGCTCTTAACTGGCAAGAAACCATAGTGCAAATCATCAATCATCACCATGTTCTCAACCTAGCTGCCACCACCCTTTACCATTACCTCATCCTGTGACTGATCAATGTTCTCCCTCACTTGCTACTACAGCTCAGCAGACCACCCTTGTTCAGATAAGCAGTACCCATACATATTCAATAACATCTCACACATCCTCTCACTTTCCAAGATTACAGTAAACAATCCAGTTAAAAATACCACTGCCATGTCTCAGAAACACCTCCAGGCATCCACAGGTATGTCATTTAGAACAACAGCCTTTCCACTGTTAAACCCCCTCATAGCTATCTTTACATTCTCCTTGATAATCTGTTGCACCTCCTGATACCACCTCAGCCAACCTACCCTCCCTCCCCCATTTTCCTTGTGAAACAGGCCATCAAAGTGATGTTTCCATATGTTCTAAGCACACTCCTAGCTTGTATGTTTCACCCATATTCCTTTACCACCCTTTTGTGCTGCACATCCTCACTAGCTATGTGCCTCTGTCTAACCAACAGCTGCAGGCCCTATACACCATCTGTGCTGTCCAACATTACATACAACCCCAGACTCCACATCTGTATGTCAGACTCCACATCCATAGCCATGTGCCACACTCTCTTTGCCATGCACCCCATATCTTTATACTCATGTCTACATCTACATATGTCTGTCAATCCCACTTCTCCTTTGCCAAAACCTTTCTCTGCATACTCCCCTGTACCTCTTCATTCCACCACCACATGTGTAGGAGCAGTCACCATCTGGGCAGCATGTCAACCTGTGCCTGACTGAGCACAGCAGGCCACAGGTGCATTAATGTAATGCTGAGTATGAGTACAAATAGGACACATCCACTAAGGGTAATCGGAAGGCCATCCCCACATATGTCTGTGGTCTCACAGGCAACTATCCAACCCACCCTGTAATGGAGGTCAGCCACAGCACATACACACACAACATAGCTAAAGACGACTAGCTTCGGACATGTTTAGGACAAACATCACTCCCCTGGCTCAACATCAGTATAGAAGGATATGCACACCCCATGCACCCTGACCCTCACCATTAATCAGGTGCAAACTGCCTACTTACACATAATGCTCTGCATGGCCATACAATTCTGCTAGGTACTGGAGTATTATTTGATGTAATGTTGTGGATACTGATACTCATTACTAGTGAGCTGTCTCTGTAAAGAATTATGGACAATGCCTGATGTCCTGTGATGTGTTTTTCCCTGCTTATGGCTTTCAGGTGTGATGCAGAGGCTTCCAGCCTATGATGTCCAAGAGACTGCAGCCATAACTGAGGCCATCCTGGAACACTACCACATCATCTTCAGTCGGGGTAACCAACACCAGTGGGAGAGGACAGCCCTCTGAGAATACCTAACACAGAGAATGAACACCTTGGGGAACCATGGCCACAGGTACAAACAGGTCAGGCACAGAACTGGAGCACATAGTGAAGACAACCACAAGGTCTCATACAGTTATGTTAAGAATCTCCATGGCAATAGCATGATTTGTTCTGAGCTACTAGACAATGGAACCTAACAGACCGAGCCAAAAAAATACTGCCAATATACTGGCTGGCATCTTGAGTGAAAACATTACCCCTCACTCCTCCCCCAAAGGACCAATCACAATACCAGTACACTGCCAGGCACCCAGTATTACTGCAGCACAAGTTAAAACACCACTGTCCAAGGCCAATAATACAGCTTCTATGGGACCTGAGAATATCCCTGGCTGTGTTCTACATGAACTACAGAGGGACCTGGCACCTTAACTGTGTGTCCTATTTAAGCACAGCCTCACCTCCGGCTTTGTCCCTACTGAATTGTACACTGCTGCAGTCACCCCTCTCCACAAACAAGGTGTAACTACAGACCCTGGGAAATACTGCCCCAACTGCCTGACAAGTCTGTTATGTGAAGCTATGGAATGCATCATCATGCACCTAATAAACATGGATATGGGACTCTGCAAACTCAGGATCCCACACAGTTTACCTTTGTGAAGGGTAGGTCATACTTCCTCATTCCACCTGGTGGACTTCTTGGTGTTAGTCACCTGAACTGTGGATGAAGGCAAGGTGAAACATACAGCCTACATTAATCTGGCCAAAGCATTTGATAACATTCCCCCACTCACTAACTAGGTGGGAACAGAGGCACGAACACAGGGGTAGATTGGACATACTGGTGTTATACACTGAGACAGTTGTAGATGTCACTGGGTTTGCTGTAACAGCCTTTATGAGGAATATGATGTTGGTAATACCCATAGGTTCATAGGTTCATAGGTAGGTACCTGGCTATCAGCCCAAGAGCCTATGTAAGCCAGGTTCCCTGGCTTATACCACCCAAGGAAGTTATTTTCCTGTGCCACTGTCGAGCAGAGACACAGAAGTGATCCTTGGGGTGTATTTCCTATTTCCCATCCACTCATCAAGATTTTTCTTGAAGAGTGCTAATGAAGAACTTTGTTTGACATAGATGGGTAGCCTGTTCCAGAGTATGGGAAGTCTCTGGGACAGGAATCTATCCATCCAGCATGTCTTGTTTACTGTGCTGACAAAGTTTAGGTCCCTAGAGCATGTAGGTTGGAGGGACTGGGATTTCTTTAGGTGTGGCATGTCCAACAGCTCTGGGTTTGACATAGCTTTATATGTCAGGCAGAGATCACCTTGGAGTAGACAATATGCTACGGAGTAAAGCTTGAGTTTTTTGAGATGGTCAGTGTAGGGCATTTGTTTGTGGCCAGTAATCCTCTTTGTGAGGTACATCTGTGGCCTTTCCAGTTGCTGCAGATGGCTTGTAAGATACATTCCAAAAGGGGCGTTGTACTCTATAATGGGTCTAATGAGTGTCGAGTAGAGGAGAACAATAACCTCTTTTTTCCTGGATGAGAACCCTTTTATGATGAGGTGTGCCACGTAGAAGAACTTCCTGACTACTGTGGTGATGTGACTATCAAAGGAGAGACTACTGTCCACCTGGGTCCCAAGGTCTCTTATTACACATTCGGTGTTAAGTAGATTGCTGCCTATGTGGTAGTTCATGGGTACAGAGTTTTTACCAAAGGGGATGACACTGCATTTTTGGCATTAAGCTTGAGGTGTGTGTGTATAGATGTGTGTATTTACTGACTGCATTCTGCAGAGTCCACAACTGATTTACCAAGTACAGCAACTGTCTGGTGAGCACACAAAACATAGCAGGCAGACATGTGCCAGTCTGAGGACAGTGTGCCAGTGGAGAGGTATGTCAGAGACATATCACTTTGAGTCAACACAAATCATGTCAATCCACCATGTGAATAACAGTACTGATGACATAGAATCTGTTCACAGATATGAGGATATGTCCCCCATGTTGGTTGGTTGTCTCCACGTCTTGTTCTGTCACATGTTGCCACCCACTGTATGTGAATCTGTAATGTCCCTCACACAGGCAAGGAAATGGGGAAAGGCCACATTAATGAATGGCCCATATGTCGGAACTAGCAGCAGTCTCCAGGCACGCAGCGCAATACAATGTGGGCACCTACATAATGGTATGGCTGTAGCAATACCTGACATCTGCACATCTGTACAGAGGACAGACAGTAAGTAGTTAGCCAACAAGTTATGCATTAGGATGAAAGTTTTGCAAGATACTTGTCTGAAACTGAAAGGTATGTCATTACTACATGACAGCAGTCCTCAATGACATATCCAAAAAACATAGTAGTCTACAGTTAATATAAACATATCAGCTCAATATCCAATAGGAGATACATATAAACATACAGATCAGACACCAAGAGCAAGATACTCAGTACTCAGAGTCCATCTTTGCATGCAGGGGTGTATGGTTCCAGTACTACAATCTGCAATCTACTCTTACTTAACATAACTCTTACTTGAAATAACACTGCTAAAAGTACTAGCATAATGATACAATATGTGTTAAAATATTTCTGTCAACCAGTGCACTGTAGCTGGTGTAACATGCAAGTGTGACTGCATATAACCTGGGATACTACCTATGTATGAAACAAATCCAAAGAGAAAAGACTGTGGTACTACCCATGTGTCCCATACAGTATACTCACACCCCTTGCAACTGTAATGACAGCACACAGAAGCATGTTATGTACAGGAAATGAAATTCACTTCTATAAGATGTCATTACCCAGCTATTTTGTCAGAATGGAATGTGATCACAGGTTACCAGGGCTAAGCTAAGCTTAGCAGGTGTAAGCATTGCTTAAATGTAAATGCTAAGCAGATTTGCGCACTGGTAAGTGAAGCCTACACGTTGTAAGCGCTTATTCATTTAACCATATGTTAGCACTGCTTAGCTTCACGCACACCTGTGCAAACCTGCTTAAAGCCATTTTAAAGCACCTTACTCACCCTGTCTCCATCAGCCCTTGTTCTGCCTAGCAACTAAATAAATAGCCCATGCAAGTCTTGAACCCAGGACCCTGTACACTCTAGTCACAGCACATAACCACTAAGCCATGATGATATCTGTTGGGTTTTTAAATATATCATTAGGTACACATACTGAATAGTACTGAACAACTGCTTTGACTACTACAATTGTTTAGTACTTGTAAGTGAAAATAGTGTTGAATCAGTCATGTTCTTATATGTAAATATACACATTTCAGATTAATATGGTGGGATACATCTGAGAAGGCACATACAACACTCATGTTTAGACATAAAAGGGTATATACACACACACATATATATATATATATATATATATATATATATATATATATATATCATCATCATCATCATCATCATCCCCTTTTTCCCATTTACATGGGGTCGGGGTATTGTATTAACTGTCGCCAACTCTCTCGATTCAGTGCCACTCTCCTGCCTTCTTCAACACTCATGCCTAACTGTCGCAGATCTTCTTTCACACAATCCATCCACCTCTTTGTTGGATGCCCTCGCTTCCTCTTACCTTCTTCCTGCCTGTCCCAAATCTCCCTCACCAGATTGTCTTCTGCTTTTCTACACATATGCCCATACCATCGTAATCTGTTCTCTTTGATCTTTTCTGCAACTGGAGCTACTTTGGCTTCTGCTCTTATGTCCTCATTTCTTCAACTGTCCTACAGTGTGCATCCTACCACCTTTCTCAGGCACTTAATTTCCATCACCTCTAGCTTCTTCAACTGTTCTGCCTTTACTGCCCAGGTTTCGGTACCATACAGTAGTACTGGTTGCATCACTGTCTTGTACACCTTACTTTTCAGCTTCTTTGGCATTCTTCTGTCATATACTACACCTGATACTCTATGCCAGTTGGCTGCAGCCCCTTTGATTCTAGCTTTGACCTCTTCATTCAGACTACCCTTCTCCTCAACCACCCCTCCCAGATACCTGAAGCTGTTTACCTGTTCCACTATCTTCCCATCTATCTCTATTCTCAGCTTTTTCTGATTTCCCCAATCTGCTGCCATTTCCACTGTCTTATCTGTGCTTAGTTTCATCCCATGTGCCTTCAGATTTGCATTCCATTCTCCTATCCTTTGCTGAAGTTCTAGATCACCCTTGGAGCTTTTCTCTCCGGGCCTCCGCTGAAAATGGACATGCATCCAGTCGGACTATCCCGGTCAACAAATGTAAAATACATAAAATAAAATAAATAAATCAGAGTCTTCCTGTACTGCCACATCATCTGCATACAGCAGCTTTGTTGCTCTGACCCCTTCAACCTGTTTGCTGATGTAGTCCATTACCAGTATGAACAGCAGTGGGCTCGTAGCTGAACCCTGGTGTACACTCACTCCCACTGGGAACCCCTCAGTGAGGCCAAACACTGTTTGTACTTAGTCACTGGGTCCTTGTACATAGCCTGTACTAATTCTACCAATGTTTCTGTGACTTCAAACCACCGCAGTACTGCCCAGATCAGCTTTCTTGGGACCTTGTCATATGCTTTCTCCAAGTCTAGGAAAGCGCAGTTTGACTCTCTACTCTTCTCTAGTTTCTTCTCAAGTATCTGTCTCAATGCAAACATCGGGTCAATTGTGCTGCATCCTGATCTGAATCAGAACTGTTCATCTCCCATCTTACATTTTACTATTCTGCGTATCCATTTATCAATCACCCTCTCCAGAACTTTCATGCAATGTGGTAGGAGTTTGATGCCTCTGTACTGTCCACAGTTGTGGATGTCCCCTTCGTTCTTGTACACTGGCATGAGTATGCTTATTCTCCAGTCATCTGGGATACGGCTTTCTCTCCACACTGCAATTAGTACCCTCAGGTGCCATTTCTCCCCTAGCTCACCCAGCATCTTTATCATATCTGCTGTGACCTCATCTGAGCCTGCTGCTTTCCCTGACTTCATTTTCCTTAGTGCTGCTCTTATTTCTTCTAAGCTGGGCTCCTCTTCTACTCTCATTGTAGGCAGTTTCTGGGGCAGTACCGCTTCTGTGGGGTTCTCTTCATTCAGAAGCTGCTGGAAATACTCCTTCCATCTGCCTTTGAGGTCCTGTGGGCTGGTAAGAAGGTTGTTGCTGGAATCCCTTATGAAAGGTGTCTGACTATCTTCTTTATCTTTCTGTCTTTGCCTTGCAACCTGGTATAGTTTCTTTGTGCCCCTTACTGAGTCACTTTCCAGAAGCTGATAGAGTGCCTCTGATGCCCTATATATACATACATATATGCACATATATCTATATATATATATATATATATATATATATATATATATATATATATATATATACATATTCATACACACACATACACACACACACACACACACACACATGTGTGTGTGTGTGTGTGTGTGTGTGTGTGTGTGTGTGTGTGTGTGTGTGTGCGTGTGCGTGTGTGTGTGTGTGTTTATGAATATCTATCTATATATAGCTGCAGTGCTAAAGGAGGGGTGAGAGAAGTGTAGGAAGTGTGAATGACCACAAAACCAGGTGTCTAAAAAGACACACATTATCACAGTTGCCAGAACCAGGATTAGAACTCCTACCTAACTTGTTTGCTACACTATGGTATTACGTAATTATCACAAGTGCCACATAGCTTTTATATGGACAAGCTGCTCAAAGATATCTTTGAAGGTGAGTGACATCAGCTGCAGTGCTAAAGGAGGGATGAGGGAAGTGTAGGAAGTGTGAATGACCACAAAATCAGGTGTCAGGAAAGACACACACATTATCACAGTTGCCAGGACCTGGAATAGAACTCCTAGCTAACTAGCCTGCTACATTATAGTATTATGCTGTTTTCACGAGCGGCACATAGCTTATATGGCTGAAACTTGGCCAAATGGTTATTTCAAGGTGACTGACATCAGCAGGTGTGCTAAAGTAGGCCAATGGCAGGTGTAGTGGTATAAACAACCTCAAAATGATTAATCTCCACACACACACACACACACACACACACACACACACACACACACACACACACACACACACTTGCCAAAACCAGGATTGAACTCCTTCCTAACTAGTTTGCTACACTAAAGTATTGCACAGTTATCACTAGCACCACAGAGCTTATAGGGCTCAGACTTGGCCAGCATACTAAAGTAGGCTAATGGTAGATATAGTGGTGTGAATGGCCTCAAAATTATTTATCTCCACACACACACACACACACACACACACACACACACACACACACACACACATGCTTGCCAGGCCAGGATTAAAATTCCTACCTAACTAGTTTGCTACACTACAGTGTTACACAGTTATCACGAGCAAGATGGAGCTTATAGGGTTGAGACTTTTCCAACGGATTATTTGAAGGTGACTGACATCAGCAGGCATGCTAACATGGGCAATTGGAAGTGCAGTGTGTGTGAATGGGCCATAAATCTGGAAACACACACACACTCAGTCACACACAACTTCACATTTGACAGGAGTGAATATACATATATTACATGAATACTGATTTGTACTATTGTGTAACACAGTTATCACAAGTGCCACAGACACTATAGGGCTGAAGGCTACCAAAAGGAATGTCTACAGTGATTGACATCAGCACATCATGTGATATTGGCCAATTGGATGTGTAGTGGGTGGGACAGGCCTCATAATAAATTCTCTTTGTCACTGTCTGTCTCTCTCTCTTTCCCACTTCTCTGTGTGTGTATGTTTGACATATTATAGTGTGTTGGCCTTGGATATGTGTGAGTATTACTATCCAATGTGTGTGTGAAGCATGAATGATGTACAATTTGGTGTGTGTGCACAGACATCTGTGAATGACAAATATGTATAGTCCACTCACTGTGTTGTCAGACATGGGCTTCATTTCTCTAAGTACATGAGCATACCCAGTATGACCTTCTGTTTGAGTGAGTGAATCCATTCCAGGTAGGGTTGAACTCCAGTCCAGGGTTTGGTGTTCTACACATATAGCTAGCAACCTATTTTTGCAGGATTTCTGTAGATAGGTTGACAATATGGAGTTACAATGGGTGACAGATAGGGAGATACATTAACTATTGCTGTCTGTGCTGTTTGTGTTACATTCTTGGTGTTAGCAGAGATATTCAGACATATATACTGTTTTACACTGTGATGTATTATGTCATTGACTACTGACAGATATAATTATTTTCTCACAGTTATTTAATGAGAAATACAAGATGAATGAAGCTGAGTCCATTATTGTGATCCACAGCCTACACATTATTGCATACTCCTGCCATTCTGGAGGGGAAGCTACAGACACATGCTGATGGGTCTATGTAAATGATCAAGCACCTTGATACTATGGTGTCTGAGGATCCCCTTCATGTACATGTATTGACTTAACAGAATGGCCATATCCTGCTGTGGCCATACCTCTCAACTGTACAGATTCACTCAGTTTACCCAGAGGCAGGGCTCATCTATCTGGTCAGTTCCCCTTCACATTGTGGTTTTCAAGCAGGTTTGTAGCCACCCATTACTGGGTTTGCAGGCAGGGCTAGTATGGGCACACATCAGTGTTCCAGACTTCATACATTCCATGATGTCCGTGCGTCTACACCACCTCCCCACTCTGTTATTCTATTCTCTTCCTGAAATTATACGGGCAATATCTGAGAAGTATCCTATAGTTGGCCCTTCATCCCAGTGGTATTAATGGATTGGTCCACAGTTCATGCAGTGGGATATGGGGGGCATGCTACTGGGATTTGTCAACATGTTCTTGCATTTGTGTTCTGTTGACTGTGTTAGGTTAGTTGTGATCTCATGAGATACCATACATTGGCAATACGGGTGTGGCACAACCCTTTGACAGAGGACAGTAGGCCATTTGGTAGTGATGCAGGCCACTGCATTCTGTCACTCCTACATTCCCAGGCTGTGAGGCAGTGGATTCCCCTGGGGTGACAGGGTAAGTGTGCAAGCTGTTAATGTCAATAGTTCCTTCCCATACTGATCCATTGGTCTGGATGCAGGCAGGGTGCTGCTTACCGCTAAGGACACACCTGCATAGGACAGCTTTTCAGCATGCTGCATTCTGTGGGTATTCCCATATAGAAATGGGGTCATACTGTACTCATTCCCAACAGAAAGAATATGACCTCTGATAAACTTGTGGCTGATGGTGGGGTGACCTGAGTACCTGTGTGATATGGAAGCTACTTGCAGCTTATTCACAGACATACCTGGGACATTCCCCTTATGCTGCCTTGTGCAGGGACATAGGCAGTCTCTCATTACTTCATAACTGTGCCTTTTGTGGTCTGCCAGTGATTGGACAGACTACCTCATTGTTCCATACTACATGGACAACTAATGTGCTGCTAACCTGTCTGTACAATTCCAATGTTGTGTGCACTCTGTCTAGGGTACTTCCACCTGTGTACTGTGTGTATGTATGGCCCCACATTCATGGCATGTCCATCTTTCAGTTGGTGACATATATTGACATCTGGACAGTGAGTATGGATGACTGCTGACATGAGTATTGCTGAGAAGTCATTGCATTTGGCACTGCAGTTGTTGGAATGTGACCCTGTCAACCACAGTACTGCCCATAGGCCACCGAGACACAAACCTCAATGCCTACATGCTGACCACTCCCAGACAATATTGAACACACAGCAACCTAACACACAGACCCCTGCATATTGTATGCATGCAACAATCTATCCTGTAAATTGGGCCAGCTTGGGTAATCTGTGCTCCACTGAAACTACTCCTCACACTTACATGTTACTGCATTTCTACAAAGGATGGGGGGGGGGGCACACCTGACAACTGTAAACTGTGCTCTGACTGTACTGGTATGTCAGGCACTCTGTTGGCTTCCACATCATTTTGTATTCTGACCTAATATGCAGACTGGAGGCATATCAGTGGAGTACAGATCTTAGGTTTTATTGACCTACATTTCAGTTTCAGACTTCTTACCCTTCAGAAGTAACATACAACTACCAGACCTGTTGCAGTCTGTCTGTGCAGGTCTGGAGGGGGGCTGCTCATCATTGCCATCAATTGGAGGCCTTAGCCCAGCCTTTCTTTATGTTCATCTACACCTGTCCTGCTGGCTGAGGCTGGTGGTGGGTATGTGAGCCTCACTGACATGCATGTGTGTTCCTATGGACATGCATTGGTGCCACCACATGTACTGCAGTGGGATTTGTCACCTTGTCTAGTACTGCCTGGTGTGTTGACACCAGTATTTTTTATGGATTTCATGCTGCCCATATTGGTGTCCAGTATCTGCTGCATTCAGCCACTGGAGTCCCTTGCATGCTCGCATTCATACCATAGATATAATTATAAGAACATATTACTTACCTTGTGTCTGGGCCAGTACTGAGGATGGTGATGGAGGGCTGACAATGTCAGAAGCACATACTACACTCCCTATACATGGTAAAGCACAGGTAGTGTCATATTTGGCATCCATTTTACTGTATGTCCGAGTCAGAGAGAGGTGTCATTCCCTGGGTCCCTACCATGTCAGTGTATGTGTTATGCATTGCTTCTTTGCAAAGGCCTGGGCATACTGGGCTCACCTCCTTCTGCCTATATGGGCAGGCTCAGGTAGTTCCTCCTCCAAGTCCCTCTGTGCCTGTGCTGGCCTTAGCAATGATGGGGGGCTTTGTGGCCTTGCCCCATGCTGTTCCTGCTGCAGCTGTTTCCGTGGGATCATATTGTGTAGCATGACATGTACTATGAACATTTGTGTACATGTAGCTGGAGAGTACTGCAAGGCTCCAGTGGATATGTCCAGGCAGCAGAACCATGACTTGAGCATCCCAAACACACGCTCTATTATGATTCTGGTTTGTGCGTGTGCATCATTATTATGTTCTTGTTCAGGTGTGTGTACATTTTTGTGGGGTGTCATCAGCCACAGCTCCAGTGCGTAGTCTGCATCTCCTACCAGGTGACCATATGGGATGTCCCCACTGGCAAATGACTGGTACAGCTGAGTCATATGGCAGATGTGGGAGTCATGATAGCTTCCAGAGCTGCCAGCACACAAATTCAAGATAATGCCCTGGGCATCGCACACGACCTGGCAACTGATGAAGGGGAAGCCCTTATGGTTTATGTAGACCCTACCCCACTCGCCAAGTAGTGTTTTGTTGTGTATGTGCATGCAGTCTATAGCCCCCACTACTGCAGGATATTCTGCTATTTGGTAGAAGAGATGCATACTGCTGGTCAATATCTCACGGGTGATGGGGAAATATATGTGCTCACTAGCATGTGCTGACATGGCATCCAGGTGGAGTTACCAGGATGCTGATGCCTGTGAGATCCCCATGATATCCCCAGTTGCTTTTTGGAAGATACCTGTGGCTAGTATTTATAAGCCTACACATACTTTGGTATCCACTGGGATGGGTCACCCTCTGTTGGTTCTGAGTGTGAGGCGGGGCCGGCACAGGTCAACTATTTGCTGTAGAATGTCCTTGTCCACCCTATAGTGCTCTTCTATCTCTAGCTCATGTAGGCCCTGGTAGGTTACCCTGAGTCTGTACACTCTTTTCCTCCTCCTCACTGTGGGATGGTCGTCAGCATTCACATCCTCACCACCCTCAGCCTCTTGCACATATTGATGTATGAGAGCAACAGCAGCCCCTATCATTTTGTTAGTTTTGTCAGGTAAAATTTCCCTGTCTGTGTACACCAGTGGTGTAGAGTTTGTGGGAAAAAACAAAGTGAAAGGGGTTTGCATAGTTTATAGTACTGTGCTGGGCTGGGCTGGGCTGCTGCCTGTGTAATTGGCTGATTCTGATACATTTCATCTGCCAGCTATGCTAGTTCTGTGCCTTCCTACTGTGGTTTTCCCATCCCATTGCTTTCCCATTTAAGCCCCGAGGTGCGTCATGCATACCTAGTGCTCAGATGTGAACTGATCTGCTATTTCCTGTTTTTTTTTTTTTTGTTTAAAACCCGGTGCGTGGCACGCACACCCTTTTAAGCGAGGAAAACAGTGCTCAACAATGTGAGACACCCCCCCTTCCTTAGCTCTCCTTAGCCAAGAGCAAACAAGGGCCACGGGGCTCCAGTAAGTTTACACCAAGCATGACACACCCCCTACTGAAGTCATCCTCTTGTCCTGCCTACATGGTTCCCTATCCCTGCACCTGCATGGTTAGGTGCAGGCTTCCAGTAGGTAGAAATATGTGATTCAGTATACGTCCCTTCATTTGCATACCCCAGTGTGCAAGTCCATAGTTACAATTCCCATGCACACCCTTTCCCCTTGGCAACCAGTGCTCCCTTGTCTTGTTTACATTCTGTCTGCTGTTGACTATAATGGCAAAATGCAGATTTTTGTTAAAAGGCAGTTTTTTTTCTTTTTTTTTTTTCGGCACCCCCATGTTTGAGAGTGACAAGTATTTGTACAATTTGGTTTAAGGAAGTGGCAGTCTCAATATCTGAGGATCATTGTTCATACCTTGTATTCATTGTGCATGTTTGCCAATTAGTATTTGGGTAGGTGAAGTCTCTTAAAAGTAATATATTTGGTTTAATAGATATCTTTTCCAAATGATTTTCGTTTACATCCTGGTTGGCACATGACATGGAAGGGGACCTTTCGACACATTAAATATTCACAAGAATATTTATTTAATTAACATTTGTTTAGTGGGAAAATCTGACTTGGAATGAAGCCAATTTTCAGCAGAGGCCCAAGGAGAAATGCTCCAGATGCATGTCTTTGTAATGTGGGAGGAAAGCGGAGTGCCAAGAGAAAAACCACATGAATGCAGGGAGGACATGCAGACTCCACACAGAAGGCACTCCAGCCAAGCATCAAGATGGAGAACCTCTTGCTGTGAGGTGACAATGCTACCACTGCACCACTGTGCCATCTACCGCCATATATGATAATTATGTTGATGGTGACCAGGATCACAAAAACATGATATCATATGGGATATGGCATGAGATAATGGGGCCATGGATATACACATGGCAATGTCCCTGCAATTGTTGATTGGTCTTAATTAAATGTAAGGCAATGCTGTAAGTACAGAGGGAGTATTACCAATATAATGAAAGCTAGTTTTGTTAAATATGAAGACATGGTTATGCTTGAGTGTCAAAAAGACCTCAAGCTTCAGCATTTTTTATGTAAACTCCTAGCACCTTGGTGTTTCCAGAATTAGAGTTTACTACATTGGTATTTCAAGGAGATCGGCTTTGTCTAAAAAAAGGCACTATGGGGATAGCAAAAGTTTTATCCAGCTTGCGGAAGTCATGGAGATACTGGTATAATGCAGATGGCCTTCCAGCTATCACTTCCCTTGATTATGCATTCTGGATCTCCCTTGAAAGACACTAGCTAATTAGCCAGTTATTAAAACTAATTAATGTCCTTGCACTTTGCTATCACTCTTGTTGATGGCATAATGATTACTGGTGTTTCATCTTCCTTGAACACAGGCATGCATGGCTAGAGGTACATCATTTTACATGTCTTGGACACATCCATGCATATATGGAGACATATCCATCATGTCTCTCTTATCTGCCCAGGGGGAGAATTACTTAACGTATTTATGCAGGCATAGTCAACAATATAGTAATAATCATATTTAGGATACAGAGATCTATGAGCCCCAGTTACTTTGTTAATTGAACCTGAGGCAGCTTACTTTCACCCATTCCATGTTCAACTAAGTGAGACAGAAAATGTGTGCCTAACTTTAGAGTTACCAAAACTAGGAGTTTACCTGGAAATCTACTGGCTTTGTGGTCCAAAGTTGTATAGCCTTGCAGCACTGTTGACTTTTTTGTGAAGGGGGAGAAGAGGATGGAAAAGTAGCTGTAGCAGTATAGCTAGATGGATGAGTCTTTTTTTTTCTGAGGGTTCTAGAAGCTTAGTTAATGATTTCTTTAACTACCCCAGCAAATGTTGGCATACAGTGGACATGCTGTGTAGTATAGATATCATGTTTGGTAGACAGTGAGAGAGACACTTTCATTTTAAATATATATTTGCATTTCTCACAACTGTTGTCTGTGCTAGCTAAGAATAGGGGTATGTTGGTAAGTATGAGGCAGATGATACAGTGGTTCAAAGTGTAATTAGGCTGGCCAAAGAAGGGACTAGAGCAGACTATGGGCCTATAGTACAAAGAAAGATGAGAGTCTGGTCAATTGTGAGTGAGGTGGGAAATGGACATATTACTAATTATATCTAGATAGCTTGAGTGAGGTAGGAGATTAACAAATCCCTATTTAGATCTAATTGGCTTGAGTGAGGTATGAGATGCACAAGACACTACTTAGATCTAGATGCCTTGACATAGGTAGGATATGGACAAGCCACTACCTAGATCTAGATGCCTTGACTTAGGTAGGATATGGACAAGCCACTAGTTAGATCTAGATGCCTTGACTTAGGTAGGATATGGACAAGCCACTAGTTAGATCTAGATGGCTTGAGTGAGGTAGAAGATAAGCAAGTGATTGAGTGGATCAAGATAGAGTGAATGGGATATGAGTTAGACAAGATTGACTCAGTGAGCTGACAGGATGGTCATGAATGAAAGAGGCTAGGTAGAACTGGGTAGAGTGGTGGATGAAGTGGGTAGCTATGGTATGTTGGTATGAAGTTAAGGTTAGTAATAGGTCATGCAACAATGACACAGTAGGAAGGCTTGAACTATGTGTAGAAAAATGTTATTGGAATTTTTTTATTAAGTGCGAGCAATGGAAATCGATTTGATTATGTTAATTTAAATACATTTAAAACATTTTAAAGAAGAAATAAAGCCAGTGGGGATAACAATGCCCAGAAGTGGTAAATGTGTAAAAATAGGGCCAGGAAGACAATGCCCAAAGGTATAAACAATTTCTACAGTGATAGCGGTAGACAGAAAGAAATCTTGATTAACAATAGCTATGAGTGCAGACAAAATATATGCAAACAATGGGACCCTGGGAAGTTACCAGACCTGTCAACTGTCCATTTTTTGGATGAGAGCCCCAATTAACAAGCCCAAATTATCCATGCACATAATGTACCTATTTGTGGAGGTATGCCCATATTTTCAAGCCTTGATTTACCCTTTCACACAATTTTCTAATTCACCACACATTTTTATGAAGCTATCTAGTACATTGAAAACAACTCTACATGGCCAGCACAATAGTGGCACCAATAACTTAAAGAGAACACGCATCTTGATCTCCCTTTTTCAGAAGAAAAAATGACTAAGTGTGTTAGAATTTGGTGATACAGTTCATTAAAAGCTACAGATGTTGCACAGTTGCTTTAATAATGTGCTTATATTTTTCCAATATTTTTGTCACTCTGTTCTTTTAATATCCAAATGTTATGCTAATTAAATGTCTGTGTTTCTTTTTTGCTGAATGTACCTACTTTTCAAGGGATCTTGCACCTGTTTTCAATGTAAGCATGCTGATAAGTATGCTGGGAATAGTAATTGTTATGAAGAGAGGAACAATAGCAACTGGGATTTAAATAAACAGCAACAACCCTTGACTAACAACAATCATGGGTGAAAACAATGAAGGTAAAGAAAAAGGAAGCTCAAGATTTAAGTACTGAGGTTTAACTAGTTTAAAAAAATTACATGAATTACACAGTCAAAAAATGTAGTGTTTAAAACTGCAGTCAAAAATCTAAAACAAGGTAAAGCAAATAGTAATAACCTTTCTTAAAAATGCTAAAATACAATTGAAAACCATAACAACTCAAGCACGGTAAAAACGTAAACAGAGTTATGCAAAGTTAAGTGCAGTAAATAAATGGTAGATAAATACATATGCAGCATTCATACCAGTGATGGGCCTTTTTACATGACCTACAGAAAATACATGGAGACCATGGCACTTAGAATTTCTGTACAACTATGTTCTCCTTCTTCATTTAGTGTATGCTTGCAGATGATGCCCAGAAGATGCATGCATGCATGCTTAACTGGAGTGTATATTCATACTTTGAACTGAAAAAACACTGACACTCACTCAGTCAACATCTTCAGCTTGACATTCATTCAACCAAAAAAATAAATAAAAAAAAGACAAAACTCAACCAATTGCAAAAGGCAAGAATGCTAACTTTTTTTGCAATTAGTTCACTATAACAATAATAGTAATAATAGCACCACAGTACCAAATATTGTGAATAGTGTACTGAAAGGGAAATGTTTTTCATACGATAACGTGGTGAGCTAGAGCAGTGGTGAGGTCAAACATGAGTAAGATGGAGCAGGAAGACATCATGAACAAAGTTAATGCTGAGGTTCCTACTGCCCTCCAGTATCACCTCACCTGTAAGTGATGTTTATTTTTTATTTTATTTCATTTTATTTTATTTATTCTTTGCTCACTGGGTGAGTCCCCCTAGGCTAGTAGCCTCTTTTCAAAGGAGACCCAATGTGGTATTTATACTACTAGTGGAAATTTGGCCAGGGCATTGGGAAACCTCCCCTATACTTTTTGATACATGCTATGGGATCTTTATATAAATCCAGCAGATGGGGCCTCTGTTTAATGTGTCATCCAAAAGATGGCAAACTCAGGATTGCAAGCCCCCTCCTTTTGCTGAAATGTAGTGTCAGCAATTGAACTATCTGATGGGAACTGAGGCCAAAGCCTTTTGCACCAAAGGCAGGTCTGCTACCTGTTGTGCCACTGACACTGAGACCCTTCAGTATTAGCAATGCTGATGGTGCCACTGTGTCATTGACTGTGCCACTTGCATAATGCTGTCATCATCAGCCACAATGCCCCACTGAACATCAGGCGAGCTGTTGTACAAGATCCTCTCCCAGTGTATCCTGTAGCAACATCCTGTAGCAATGATGGGTCATATGTATGACTCTGACCACCACATGGTACACAGACTGCTACACACCAGTCATAAACATATGCATATTTTGTGTAGTAAGTTGTTCCTTTTGCAACCTCTACTGTCTCCAGGTGATACACGTGCATATGTGCTTGTTTGCATAAGCATTTACAGTTACAAATCATGGTCCTACAGTCATGGCACATGCTAATGCTAACATGGTGCATTTTGAACAAACACCTGAGCCCTCATCACCAGCCAGCTTCCAAATATAACCACTATCACTTTTTCCGGTGAAAAATATCAGAAATTCCTCCATCTTTGTAGGACAACATTTTGCTGGTTGTCCACCTCCAGCTGTCAGCCTGTATTTTGCATTTTCTTATGCCTTGGTCCTGGCATGCAATAACATATTGGTGATACTGCATGACTGTCAGATTATGCTGACCTACTAAACTAATGTACAGCACCAGTCCCTGCCACACCTGGTCACTGGTGCCCCCACTGTTTTATCCTTCTTAAGGATATGCATGCTATGTGGGTGTAGGCCTGTACTACCACCTCTGTCTACTGTATGATAAACTTTTTCAGCTGTTGTCATTCCTTATGTCCATGAAAGGATGTATATACCTATGGATTACACATGTGGATCAGTGTATGAATGCACAGCTGTCTATGGCAGCCAGTGAGCAACTCATTGCTGTCCCCAGCCATCTTTTTTGGCCACAACCCTGAATACTGCAGTAGTGTAACCATTCTAACATCGTGTCATTGTTTGGTAGCTATTGTCATGTTGCCAATCAATGACTCTTATACTGAAGCCCTATGCCCTCTGTAGCACATCATGCTGTCCATGTGTATATGCAAGAGTGTTGCAATACCAAAACAGCAGGACAGTGAGTGTGCCTAACAGTTTTTGCTGTGCTCAGAGAGGTTAAGCCCCCTGCAAGGCCTGCAACCTGTCCACTCCTGTCCTCTATGCCTTGGCAGATTCAGCCCCCTATCAGGTCTCCAACCTGCCATGTTCCACTCCAACCTGCCATGTTCCCTGTTTCTTGCTAGGTCCAATCCACATTAAGAATGTAATCTGCCTGTCCTGTCACCTTTGTCTGGTCAGTTTGAACCAACGCACCCCTCTACCCAATAGTCTGTCAATCCTCTGCAGTATTAAACACACACACACACACACACACACACACACACACACACACACACACACACACACACACACACACACACACACACACACACACACACACACACACACACACACACACACACACACACACACGCACACACACACACACAGCTATTCTGTTACATTGCCTATCACAGCACAGTGATCCAAAGTTCTAATACCAATAGACCTGCCTGCTGTCCAGTTACATACATAACATTACACTCTGATATCCACTTTTATTCATATTTTCTAACTTGCTTGTTGAAACTTGGTCTCTAAAAATATGCTGGCTGCAGTTTTTATCATGCAAAAATGGCACCAATAGTAATTATCCTAATGGGATGATTTGGTATGATTGTCCCTGAATCACAACTATAGCACAGTACATTATCAGCCTTAATCCATGCTACAGCACCCATGCCTGCATATTTATGGTGTGTATGTATAGTTTGCTGACATGCATGGCCACTGCATATTCTAGCCTAACTTTTACCACTTTGTATCATGCTACTAGCCATCTACATTACAGAATTGTTAATGGGCATTTTGCTGCATTGCTGCCTGTTTGCATTTTCCACTGCAATAGGAGATAAAAGAAAACAGAATTCCCTTTCAGAGGAGGTGGGATAGGCACTCCAGGTGGAAGGATAAGTATAGACTATTGCAAATAGTAGTGCACTTTTTTAGAAACTATAACACACATTACTAATATGTTGTATTTTCTTCTTTATTTCCTTCTTTCATTCACTTGTTTTCTTGTGTTTTTCCCCCAGTTTTGTTTTTTTTTACTGCAGGATAAGCTGAGGTGTAGCAACAGCCATCACACTCTACAAAAGCCTTTGTGCCTATCCCTGGGTCTATGGCAGTCTAAAAGACCCACTTCTCTACAGAGTGACAAAAGTCTTCCTTTAAATGGTGGCATGGTGGGCTTTTTGCTAGCCTTAGTGTCCACATCTTGTGGGGGTGAAGGCTCTTCATCTGAGAATGGTACAGAGAGTTCACCTGAGTCATCCTGTGAGTAGTGCTGTGAATGGTATGGACTGAGGGGGACATGATGCATGCATTGATACTTTGGAGTGCTTCTTTTATGGCTTATAGAGTCTGGTCCTGACCTTTGGGTCACCAGAGGTGGAGTTAACCCATGTACTTCTAAGCTGGATTGATAGGCCTTCCTTACTCCCCTTATACTCCATTATTGTGTTAACTATTCTTTTGTTTAACTGTCCATTTCTGTTTTGTTGCCCTTTACTCTCCATTACCAGGTCTACCCTCCCTCAATCCATGTTTCTCCACTCTTGTCTCTCCTTATGTGTCTCTATCCCCAGTCAGTCTTTACATTCTTTATTTGTTTGTGTGACCTTCTTTCCTATCCACACTTTCTCATTGCTACCATACCTGTCTACCTAACCTTTTCTTGTACTTCAAAAAAGGGTTACTATACCTATTAAAAGTATAACCTTCTTACTTCACAGGGCTCCTGTACCTATTTAAAAGTGTCACTTTCTTACTCCACACCAATCTTCACATTTTGTTATCCTTTTGTGTGTTCCCCTGCTTGCTCTTCTTAATTTTTACATCTCCATATTTCTTCCCCATTTGTATGATTTGGTTAAGTTGTCAGCTTACTATGTAGCATTACCACCTGTTCATCTTCACATAGACAAGTCCCTATTTTGGAAGGTGCATCCTGGAAAAACATGAAAAATGACATATGTCCTAAGATTTTTGAACAAAAATTATTTCCTTCATTTGCACTGAGAGTTGCACAGATGATTTATTTTCCATCTGAAAACCTAACATTATATGACAACAGAAACACCTCAAATTCCACAAGAGTAAGCTTTTATTTTGACACCAAAATGAAATCAAGTCCTATGCACTGTTGTTGGGTATGTTCATATCTCACATTTCTATAAAAGTGTCGCACTCTGCGCATGTGAAAAGGTGGGAAATACAGCTGTGATGCCCTTGTTTGGATTTTCTATTGTGCCCATCATACCTCTGAACTGTCCTAAACTGTGTAGTATTTTACATTTCTGGGAGCAAAATAATCAGGTGCCACGAATTGCTGAGTGCCGTCTTAAAATCCCAATTTTTTTTTGTTTTGTTTTGTTTTATTTACATTTTTATTTAATGTTGATGTCATCACAAAATTGCCAACATATCCCGCAATGTGCAGGGGTGAGCATAATGACATCTGCATTGAGAGACAGTGCCTGACGGCTTATCAGAGTGAGTTAGAGGGCTTAAACTTAAAAGAAAAAACAGTTGTTTCATGCAGTAGCCCCCCTGCGACTTGCAACTGCCAACTGGAGAGGATGTTCTATCGACTTGGCGTCTGTGAAGGCAACACTATAGCCATAAGTTTAAGCGGCATTCTTTGATAACTAATAAAAGTAAATTAATGGCTCAGAATAAGTAGTGTTTCCTGACTTCCATAAGTACATGTCATATACATTCCCTTGTGCCTAAACTTCAGAAGCTGACTAGTAAGTGCAGTTAATTTTGAATAAGTTGTAAATTAAATTATTATACAGATTTAGACACTTTCCAAATGTTTTTAATTCATGGACCAGGTGCAGGAGTCAATTATTATTTATCAGAATAGTGGTTCATTTTTGAATTGTTGGTGCGTTACTAAGCTATTTTAATACAGTTGTTTTTCTAACAAATATATTATTGTCAACTGTGTGCTGCATCCTCTTCCATTTCTCTTATATCCTCCAACTCCTTCTACAGGCATTGTAATTCAAATCTTGCATCTTCCCTTTCTCATTTAACTTTTTCAAATTACTGTTCAATAGACTGGCACTCTGCAAGTCTTCTGTTCCTCTGCTCTGCTGCTCTGATTAGCTGATAACTGCCATCTTGCTTTCCTGGTTTGTTCGATCTCTTACATGCCTGCCTGTTATTGTGGAGCTTTAAAGGCTGTTCCTGGTTGCTTCATTCTTAGAGTACTGTTACACAAAGGTAAATATGATCAGAGAAGCATTTTTGGTATTGCCAAGTTGCTAAATGTCAAGACAGGGAGGAAGCTAAAATCAGTAGAAGAGGGATCTTTGGGGAGGAGGCTGGAACAACTAGTTTGGTAGGCAGAAAAAATCTGTGTAAATAATTTGTTTTAGCTGTTATATTATTTTAGTAGTGTTTTAACACAGTACAGATCTGTTTGTTTTCATAGAGATGTATTTGTAGTATAGAATATATATTAATTACTTGAAAAGTGTGATATGTTATGGATTATGTATTGTAGTGTCAGTCAGTACATCTGCGTTTTAGTTAAAAAGTATGTTTAGTTTGTTTCTTGATGTCAGGCTTGTGCTTTCAGTAAGCAAGTTTTGTTTTGTTTTGTTTTGTGAGATGACACTGTTGATGATTTTGTGCACCTCGCTACTTTTTTCTATGAGTCTATGACGTTTATTTTTGTGCTTTTTCATGCTTTTTATACTGTGCAATACTTTATAGTTTTTCTCCTCCAGTAGCAAAGTTAATGTAGATTATGTAGTTGATTTTTTATGTGGGGAGGGGAAGTAAATGCAATTGGCAGGTACAGGCATCGTATTCTTTATTTTCACTTCATACCACATGCATTTTGTTCACATTGTTTAAGTAATGATAAAGTAATAGGTTCATAGGTTCATAGGTAGGTACTAGGCTATCTGCCCAAGGGCACTTATAAGCCTAGCCAGAGTGTGTCAGCTTTCGCCATCCCATTGATTAATTAACTGAGCTTCTGTCAAGAAGAGCCAATGAAGTGATCCCAGGGGTGTATTTTCTGTTACCCATCCACTCGTCAAGGTTTCTCTTGAAGAGTTTTAGTGAGGGGCTCTGCCTAATGTAGTTAGGAATTTTGTTCCAAAGCATGGGGAGTCTCTGTGACAGGAATCTATCCCTCAAGCATATTCTATTTATTGTTGTGGTGAGGTTTAGCTCACTAGAGCGAGTGGCTTGTAGTAACTTGGATTTATTTAGGTGGAGCATGTCCATCAATTCTGAGTTGGACATGGCTTTGTAAGTCAGGCGGAGATCACCTCTGAGTAAGCGATATGCCATTGAGTACAGCTGGAGTTTTTCCAGTCGGGCTGCATATGACATATGTTTGAGACCAGTAATCCTCTTGGTGAGGTACTTTTGTGGTCTTTCCAGCTGTTGGAAGTGTCTTGTGAGGTACATCCCAAATGAGGCATTGTACTCTATGATGGGTCTGATAAGTGACGAGTAGATGGGCACTATAACCTCTTTATTTCTAGATGAAAACCCTTTACTAATTAAATGGGCCACATAGAAGGATTTCCTAACTACTTTGGCAATATGATTGTCAAAGGAGAGATTACTATCTACCTGGGTCCCAAGATCTCTTATTACCTCTTCTGTATTAAGGGGGCTGCCACCTATGTGGTAATTCATGGGTATTTTGTTTTTCCAAAATGGAATGACTATGCATTTTTTGGCATTTAGATTGAGACCATGACTTTGACACCAGGTGTCCGTCTCAGTAAGGCCTTTTTGGAGAATGTCCATGTCAGCCGGAGAGTCAATTATGGCTCCCAGTTTGCAGTCATCGGCAAACTTGGTTAGCCATAGTCCTGCTGAACAGTAGGGGTCTGAGGACCGAACCTTGAGGGACATCACTTTTGACTGGTTTAGAGTCGGACCTGGAGCCCTCTATTCTTACCGTGTGAGTTCTGTCTGTAAGCCAGTTAGCAACTCATCTCGTGACATAGGGGTTTATGATCGGGCTGGTGGGTTTTTCTATAATTCCCGAGTGGAGAATGGTGTCAAAAGCCTTGGCGAGGTCAAGGTAGGCTGTGTGAACTACCTTCCCCTCATCTATGGCCTTGGTGACTGTCTTGATGAAGTCAACCAGGTTTAGTAGGCATGATCTGCCCTTAACAAAGCCGAACTGGGACGGGTCAAGTGTTTGGAGGTTCCCAATGTTTTTGTTAATGAGTTCCATGATGATGCGCTCCATAGCCTTGCAGACCAGGCTAGTCAGGCTTATGGGGCGATAGTTACCAGGGTCAGTTGTGGCCCCTCCTTTGTGGAGCAGAAAAATCATTGCTGTGCGCCATTCTATGGGCATGTAGCCTGTGGAGAGGCTGAGGCTGAACAGTGTGTTTAGGGGTGGGGTTAGTTCATTCTGTAGTTCATGCAAGATGCAGCCTGGGACACCATCTGGCCCCATTGATGCTGTGCTTTTGGCTTTTGAAAGGGCTGTTTTCACCTGTGTGTCTGTGATTTCCATGACACTACACTTTTCCAGTATTGTTGTGGGCCCTTTTGGGGGTGAGAGGGGGGTGAAGTTTGCACTGAATCTATCTGCCAGGATGTTGGCAATATCAGTGAGTTCAGTATATTTTGTGCTATTTTGCACTAGCTCAGAGCATATCTGTGAGTTGCCACTTAGATTCTTGACATAGCTAAAGAAGGCTTTGTGGTTATCTTTCAAATCCTTGGCTATTTTTCTTTTGAAGTTAGCCTTGGAGGATTTTATGAGGGACCTTAGTTTCTTACTGATATTGATCAGGGGTGTCTTTCTTTCTTGGGATTTGCTTTTTTTCTGAACTAGTTTCCACCTTCTATTGTATAGCCTGTTTATGGCAGGGGTCCACCAGACTGGTTTCCTTCTCTTGGGGGAGTGAGTCTTGGTTTTGCTAGGGATGGCACGATCCATGCATCCTTGTAGGTGCTCATAGAGTGCATTTGTAAAGGTTCTTGCATCTTGGACACTGTTATCCTTTAGCATGGGGGCTGTGAAACTTTCCACCTCTGTCTTAACTAAGGTTAAGTTTGCTATAGAAAAGTTTTTCACTGTGGTTTCCATGGTTGGAGGTGTTGGTGTGGACATCCAGAGTGATTAGTTTATGGGCTGATCTAACCAGTGACGGGTTGACCTCTGGTGTGGAATACCTGTCGATCATGTTGGTGATGACCAGGTCCAATATGTTTTCACCTCTGGTAGGGGAGTTTACCAGCTGAACCAGGGAATTTAAGTTGATAAATTCCAGGAAGCGCTGGACCTGGGAGTTTGTACTTGAGTATTTTTCCCAGTTAACAGTAGGGTAATTGAAATCACCCAATATCAGGGTGTTCTGTAGGACCTTCATGTTTTCCAGTGTCTCCAGAAAGGCGGAGTGGTGGTCCTGGGTCATGGATGGTGATCTGTAGCAGGCCACAATTTGCATTGCAGATTTGCCTGATGTTAGTTGCACATGGATGATCTTGGAGATATCATGCTGTGCCACTAACCTGGAGGTGTAGGTGTCCTTGATGAATATGGATACACCCCCTCCTTTTGTGTTTTGGTCCATGTTCTGTGGCCAAAATGTATGGTATGAGTTGTAGCCCTGTAGTGCTGGGGTGCTTTGTGGAGCCTTGAACCAGGTTTCAGTTACTGCACCGATGTCGATCTTCTCCATACTGAGGAGTGCTTCGAGCACATGCATTTTGAGATTTAAACTCCTGGCATTGAGTAGCATAACCCTCATTTTTTTATTTGTGCTGTTTACGGGGGTGGGTTTGACTTTTGAGCCTTGCCTAAAAAAGGCACTATGGGGGCAGCAAGAGCCTTGGCCAGTATTCGAAAGCCTAGGGGTGACAGGTGCAAGCCGTCTCTTGTGAAGCAACAAGGCCTGTCGAGCATGTTGTCCCAGGCTAACAGATACTGGATCCTCTTTGAATGACACCAGAAGCTTAGCCAATTGTTGAAATTGATATTTTTTTCTTTATACTGAGGTATCATTCTTGGTGAGGGCAGGATGCTACTCAGGGTCAGGGTCATACCTGCCTGGGCTACATGATCAGAGAGCTCTTCCATGTCTCTTTTCACGTAGTCCAGGGAGGTACGTCTCCGGTCATTCACACCAACATGAACAATGACAGAATCATATTTGTACTTGTTCTGGAGTGACCTGAATGCTTGTGTTACGTGGTGGATTCTGGATCCCAACAGGCAGCTAACAGTAACCTTCTCCTTGTCCAGCCTAGTGAGTGGGACATCAGTGTGCCTGATTATAGTCACCTATTACTAGTGTGTTAGGTATGTTATTTCGCCTTAAGAGCTGTGATTGTGCAGCACACTGATTGAGTTTTATGTGTTGTCTGGTTTGTGATGGGAGGTGCAGGTTTTTTGGGTGTCTGCTTTAGAGGTCTGTGATGCATTTGCAGGTTTTTATTTAGAGCCTCTGAGTATGATTTATTGTATTTATGTGTATTTTTTGCCAGTGCTGGTTTAGTATGTCTATCTGAGGCTGGAGGTGTGGTGCAAGTGTTAACCTCCTCATGACTGCCTGTTCCAGTCTTGGGTGGAGAGAGCTTAGCCTCCAACTTAGCTATATAATTGCATCTCTCGCATATGTTAATGTTTTGTGGTAGGAGGAGAGGGTTGTCTGTGTACATGAGACAGTTGTAACATTGCCTCAGGGTACCCAGGTTCACCAGCTGGACTGGAGAGTATACCTGAAATTGCCCTTTGGTCATGCCTGAATAATAGGGTGAGATGCTTAGTCGCTTGGTTAGTGAGGGGTGAATAATGAGCCTTGCCCTGCTGGGCAATCAAGTGTCGGGGTATTTTAGTGCTTGCTATTAGGTCTGAGCAAGTGCTGGACTGTAGGATGCTTTTTAAGTGCTTAGTTGAGAGTTAGACTACTTTCAAGGGAAAAACTGAAGATGAGACTTGGTGGAGCTGGGATAAATTTAGCCCTAGCTAACCGGTGCTGCTCGGATGTGCAAAACCGTACAAATGCAGTTTTTACAGCAGGGAAATGATAGAGATAGAAATTAGCCCAAAACGGCCTATAAACTACTAACTTCTGGGCTGGAACCACTCCTTCAGGGACAGATGGCTGCTCAAAGCTCCCTCTCTCACAGGTGAACACAGAAACCTCCCTCTATCCAAGTAAGGTATGGGCAACTCAGAAAATTGTAACACAGCCCTGAATTCAGCACTAGCCTGAAAACTGAACTATACTAGTTTAGAAAGGTGGGAAGCAAGGAAAAATGTTTTTTTTTTTTTTTTTTTAAAGATAAGGCAAAACCAGTAAAAAAATACACTTAAAACAGCTTTAAATGACTACAAACAGAAAAAATACACTGAAAACAGCTTTAGATGACTACAAGCAATCAGAAAAGGCTTTTAAACAAATTACCCAATTAACCAGTAAAAAAAAAATCTCAAACTTGAGCCCTGTTCCTGTAGTCTTCAATCAGACAAGTTCTAACTGCACACTCCTGCCACTGGGGTGCAGGGGAACCTTCTCCAAAAAAGAAGGCCTGGATTAGTGCTCAAGTTATACAAGCAAAGCTAGATTCACAGGCCTGGATCTAGTCTATGCTACAGCAAACAAGGCACACCGATTTCAGTAAGAAACAGTTCAAATATGCAGGCACTATAAGCCTTTAACCAGAAATGGTGTAGGTCAGTTGTCTTACTGGTTTGGGAAGTATATTTTGAGTGTAATATAGCTGTGTGATTTGTGCCATTAGTGCAGTTTTGTCTTGTGCATCTTGGTTTGTTGTGACTTATTCTGGAACCCTGTTTGGGGTATTTTTAGAAATTCTTCAGTTATTATCAGGATACAAGTTATAACAGACTGCTCTCCGACCCATTCTCCTCCCAGTTGGCTTGAACCAGTAGTTGGGGACTGTTCATCTAGCTATTTCTGTCTCTCCGTAAAGGCTTTATCCATGTCTGTGAGGCATTTTGCTGCATTAATAATCCACTCCAGTGACAAGATGTGATATATGAGCACAGATCAGTGCTGTTTTTAGCTGCAAGCATTTAAAGACTCTAGAAAGCCAAGCTGTGGAAGGAATGTAATTATCTGTTTAAAGGCTTTTTTTTGGGGGGGGGTAATCTCTGCCCATTTAGTGCCTTGTTGCAGAATTGGGGACCACTATTTGCAGAATGGTAGAACAATAGTGCTGAAAGTATTACAACATGGCTACAGCTGATGTCTAGGCTATTTGCATTCTAAGGCCAGACAAATGGGAAATGATATGGGAGTAGAGTACCTGAATCTGTGCTTGTCTGCATTGTTGTGTCATGCTTGTGTTGTTACTGTCTTGGAATATATACTGACGATACCTCTCTAATTCCTAACACAAGAAATCTGCATAAAGCCTTAAATAATGGGGAGCAAAACCCCCAAAATAGGGACAGATTTTAAATATTGTTCTTATGAACTTAGAATGTTGTTAGAATAACAGGTTTTGTGTTAACCTGTTTTTTCTTAACGATATTTATTGTTTTATCTGTCTGTATATTTTATCTGTTCTTCAATTTGCATTTGAATGTCGGTGTCCTACAATTCCATTGGAGTGGGCAGGGTTACATAATTATGCATGCAAATTTTATGTTAATCAGCATCCAGACATTTGACAAATTGTACCTATTTTCATGGGCCTTTGTCCAGATTTTTGATGTTTCCAGGTTGAGAGGCATGGTGCCCATGTAGCAGCTGAGGGGCACTTCAGCGTGAATTCACACACAGCATCAAGCACACCACCTACAGGTCACTCTCCCTTGGGTCACATGATCATCTCATAGCACAGCTGGTTCAGTAGCTTGATTAGTGTCATTGCTATGGTTACAAAGATTTGTTAATCACCAGCTGGGTTCAGATTTGGAAAGCTCTACCACCTCCTGCCCCCCCCCCAAAAAAAACACAACATCAAAAGACAATTTGTTTATGTATTTATTTTTTTTTTTTTTGTTGTTGTAATTTTTACAGGGAAAGGCACAGGTGCCCTTTTTCAGTTTCACAAAAAAAACCTTCAGTTGCCTATGTGAATACTGATGTTTTTGATTCAGACTGTCGCATCACTAGATGGTACATAACAAGAACCTGAATATAACTGTCAGTTACAGATGCAAAAAAACAGGTAATAGGCAACATGCAATATGCTTGTGAAAAAACAAAAGCAAGAACCTTACTTTCAGAATTCTGCATATTTTTCTAATTTTTCTGTGACTACTAATAATATGTATTACTAATAATATGTAATATTATCTAATAATAGTTTTGAATTCAGGCAATTAATGACATCCAACTCTCTCTATTTGTATTATAAATAACATATCATCAGATATGGTTTCCCTTCACAAACTCAAAGTTTCAAAACTTAAACTGCAAATGGTCGAGACCATAAGATCGAAGTTTGGAAAATTTTAATGTTTTGAATAGAGATCACCGTACAAAGTGGAACAGGAAACACTGTTTTTCTCACTGAAGTTCAATCTCAGAGTTGGTATATTTATTTAGAAGGTTCTATGTTAAATCATCGAATGCTTAAAAAAGCAAACGATGATTTATCGAATCCATGTAAGTGAAAGGTTTCAATCTCGAACACTTAGAACAGCGATTTTTTTCGTTCCACAAAAAAAAAAAAAAAATGTAAAACATTACAAACACCCTCTACTTAAATATACCAACTTCAAGATCGCACTACAGTCACGAAAATGGCAAAGTAATGGAAGCGGCCAAGTGATTTCTTTCCCAGGGAAAGAATTTGCTTATATGCCGTTTCACTATTTTGCTTTTCATGCTTTCAAGTTCAGTCAAGATGCATTCAAAATCAATCATTTAATAGGAACCCTATTTAGAAGGGGGTGCATGGGTAGAATGTAAAACAAATTGTTTTTATTTTTTTTATTACAATTTCAAAGTTTCAAAATTTTGATGTTAGGATCTCGGCCATTTGCAGTTTGAAGTTTTGAAACTTCAAGCTTGTAAAGTAGATCCATGTAGATATGGATACATACGCATGCACACACACACACACACACACACACACACACACACACACACACACACACACACACACACACACACACACACAAAGAGAAAGAGAGAGATGTTGATATTTATAGAATATATTCAACAACGGTTGCAGGAGGATAGAATGCAACATGAAGTTATTACAGTTATATGACTGAACAAATCCAACATTATTACTTCATAGCATTATTGTTACATGTTAGTAGAACTGCAAAACAGTCTGTGGTAATCCTATAATATTATTTTTATGAAATCCAAAGAACAATATTATTTTGAATTATCTGTATAAGTAAGACTGGTTCTGCATGAATTTCTCTTCTCTGTAACCATTATTTTGTTTCACCAAGTTTACATTTACTTCAATAATCCCCTGTATAAGTGGATACTTATTGGTTTCAGAATGAAGTAAAGACTAATAAAAATGTACATTTTTATACACAGTCTGTGTTATCATTTGTATTAGAACATGTGTAACAATGAAATGTACTTAAGTAGAGGAAGTGAATGCGGAAGAATGGGAGGCTGAACCCTGTACATGAACTGGATGCAAAACAAGGATATTATAGCTGCATCATGATGCGTTATTGATAAAGCAAGCAGATACAAGAAAGAAAGAAATGTTTTAAACAATACTTTACAGAAACAAGCAACATACAATTATGTGAAAACTTTCATACTGCTAAAAAGATTGCTTTGGAATGCAATAAAATAAATAATCATAAAAAAATTCATAAAATAGGTCATAACAATGCTAACATCTGCTGCTACATGGACATCTAAATGACTTCCATCCAATCAATCAGTTGGAAAGTTTCATGAAAAAAGGGGGTATGCCTTCAGAAGGCTATTATAGAGACAGCAAGCCTTGGTGAATGCATATTGCTCACCTAGAAAAGACCCAAAGATACCTTCCCAGAACACTTAAGGCCTTAAATCTTTGATCTACCCAGATAGTTTGGTACAACTCATAATACAGCGGCCTGCAGGCTACTCTGTGCTGGCACCTCTGTCTTGCTTTTTGAGCCACGAGGAACCTAATCATATGTCCCCTTCTCTTTCTTTTCAAAACCAGTGGCTCTACAACTATTTACATTAGGGACCTGTATCTATGCCAACAAATAAACAAGGGAAGTAAATATTGTGGGAAGAAATATCCAGGGAATTGTTATGGCTAGGCTTGTATAGGCTTTAGGGCTGATAGCCTAGTACCAATCTATGAACCTATGAACTCACTGGATGGATCGATTCTTAACTCAACATATTCCAATCCTATGGCACATACATTATAACTACAGCTCAAGCAAGTACTACTTTGATTATCTTTATGGCACATCTTGATGACTGGATAGGTAAACTGCTATGACAGTCCTCAGTTTGGAATGGCATTACTATTACTTGCTTGAAAAGGGACACACACGCTTTTTACTGTGTCTGCGACTGGCCATCTTATGATCTGCATGATCACTTGCCTTGATAGTTTCTATGCTCCTATATAGGTGAGTCAGAGACAACACACACACACACACACACACACACACACACACACACACACACACTTAGATATATATATATATATATATACATATATATATATATATATATATATACACACACACACACACACACACACACACACACACACACACATATATATATATATATATGTGCACACACACACACACACATAAATATATATGTGTGTGTGTGTGTGTGTGTGTATATATATATATATATATATATATATATATATATATATATATATATATATATATATATATATATACAGACATATATATGGGTTTATATCAGAATACTGAGTGCTGTCATAAGGTCAAGGCCATATAATCAGTCTTCAAAAAATTCAAAGTGATTGTACTGAGATTGTGGTTCAGTGGGGAATGAGGAATTTTCACTTTTCCCCACTGGATTGTGACCTCAAAGGTGATATATATATCACTGGTGGGGCAAGGGGGTGGGGGCTTGACCACGTGCAAAAACATGGATGATGTTGTTTTTACACTGAGTTTCCGGAAAGTTGATGATATGGTGTCAGCCATATGACGTTAGACTTTCCAAAGACTCAATAGTCTGTTGTTCTTCTTTCGGCTTCTCCTGGTGTGGGGTGGTAACAGTGGCACTCCGGTCCACTAATGATTAGCAGGAGACTTTTATGGTGCAAGGTGCCAGCTCGACACCCAACTTTCAACAAAGGCATGCCCATTCTACGCATGTCTTTCAAATGCCACTCGACCACAGTGAGGACATGCAGACTCCACACAGAAGGTGCTTCAGCCAAGAACTGAACAGGAGAATCTCTTGCTGTGAAGCGACAACACTACCGCTGCACCACTGTGCTTGTTAAAGACTCAATAATATATATATATATATATATATATATATATATATATATATATATATATATATATATATATATGTGTGTGTGTGTGTGTGTGTGTGTGTGTGTATATATATATATATATTTATAGCTAGAGAGAGAGACACACACACAAACACATGCACACACACACACACACACTCACACACACACACACACACACACACACACACACACACACACACACACACACACACACACACACACACACACATACACACACACACACACATCATTGTTATAACATGGAGTTCCACAGAAACCTGAAGCAGTAAAAGTAAATGGAATAGAGAAGATCGAGAGCTAGGAAATAGCTCATTTAGGCAATAAGAGAGATTTTATATTATAAAAATATCCGTCTGTATTATCAATAGTATTTGCTTAAGATTTCCTTTAGTACCATGAAATCTTGGACATGTGCAATACCTTTTGCATTCCTGCAAGTCTGTCCAGTGAACTGTTGCATGGCCTCAGTAGTTCTCATTATTATACATTAAGCAATCGTATTTTTCATTCCCTATCAGCAAGTTCTAGCGTACTCTGTCAAATATGTGTGCAACGTGCAGTTATCCATTACCTAAGACTGTTAATTTTGCAAACTTCACAACACATCACTGTCATCATCATTGTCCCTCCTGTTTTTCTCATTTTCTACATGGGGTGAGGATACTGCACCAACTCTCATCATCTTTCTTAATTTATTGTCAATGTCTTACTTTCTTCAATGGTCATGCCTGACTGTTGCAGTTTATCTGTCATGCAATCCCTCTATCTCTTTGCTGGACACCCTTTTTTTACTCTTACTTTCTTCCCATCTCTCCCAAACCATTTTCCCGAGATTGTTCTCTGCCTTTTTGCACACCCTGAACTGCCACAATCTGTTCTCATTGACCTTTTCTGCAATTGCAGCTACTCTGGCTTCTGCTCTGATGTACTCAGTTATTGTTCTGTTCGACAGTGTGCATCCTACCACCTCTCTCAGGCACCTCATCCTCATCAACTCTAGCTTCTTCAGCTGCTCTGCTTCACTGCCCATGTTTCCCTAGTAGCACTTTTAATACCACTGTTTTGTTCATCTTAGGTTTTAGCTTCTTTGGCATTCTTCTGCATATTCTACCCCTGATACTCTGTACAATTTGGTTGCAGCTCCTCTAATTTTAGATTTCATCTCCTCATTCAGACTTATTTATTTATGATTTTGTTGACCGGGAAAGTCCGACTAGGTTCCACAGAGCCTGTTTTCAGTGGAGGCCCGGGGAGAAATGCTACAGATTTCTCCAGACTTCCATTCTCCTCAACCACCACTCCCAGATGCTTGAACCTGCTCACCTGTTCCATTGTTTTCCCTTCGTATCAATCTTCATCTTCCTCTGATTTCCCCTTTTTGCTGACATGATAACTGTCTTCTCTGTATTCAGTTTCATTCCATGCGTCTTCAGTTTTGCATTCCATTCCCTTATCATCTATGAAGTTTCTGTTCAGACTCTGCTTGTAATGTCATACCATCTGCATATAGCAGCTTTGTTAAACTGTCCTTTCCAGCTTGTTTGCTGATGTACTCCATCATCATCAGTATAAACAGCAGTTGACTCAGGGCTGATGTCTGATGCACAATCGCTCCTCCTGGCAGCTTTTCTGTGAGTCTGAAAACTGTTCATACTTGTGTCATGGGCTCCTTAGTCATCACCAATTCAACCTCTCTGTCTGGGACTTCAGACCATTGGAGGACTGCCTAAATCAGCTTTCCTGGGGCTTTGTCATATGCTTATTACAAGTTAAATTATGCCAATGTGGACTGTTTTCTCATCTCAAGCTCCTTTTGAACTGTCTCACTGTAAACAATGGGTCAGTTATGCTACATATTGAGCTGATTCCTAACTGCTCATCTCACATCTTACTTTCTACTATTCAACATATTCATTTATCAATCAACCTATCCAGTATTCTCATGCAATGTGACAGGAGTTTTATGTGAATGTCCACTTTGTTCCTGTACACTAGCACTAAAATGCTTATTCTCCAGTCATCTCAGGTATACCTTTCTCTCCATACTGCTGTGAGTATCCTCTGTAGCAAATTTTCCCCAGATTCATCCAACATCTTAATCATATCTGCTGTATCCTCATCTGAGACTTCTTCTTTGCCTGACTTCATTTTCCTTAGTGCAGCTCTTCATTCTTCTAGGGTGGACTATTCTTCCTCTTTATTAATGTATGTGTTTGAGAGCAGTAATGTTTCTGTGGGAAATTCTTAATTCAGAAGCTGTTGGAATTACTCCTTCCATCTGCCTTTGATGTCCTGTGGACTAGTGAGCTGATAGTTGCTGGTATCTCTTATGAATGGTAAACCAAAACAGTGGTCTGAGTGCCCAAAATAAAACTAGTTAACCTGGAATAAGGCATACACGGAGCTCAGCAAATGGACAACTTCTTTAATGGACACAAACACAAATAAATCCACAGCAAACAAAATCACAGCAGCACAGCACAGCAAATGAACTCACAGCAGCACAGTAACTCTGTACAGATTCAATTAAACATGTAAAATGCATTCAAACATAAGGTCCATATGTTTCGATGCATTTTACATGTTTAATTGAATCTGTTTATCCATTGGTTCATTTGAACTAGATTAGTTTATTTATTCATCAAAGGAAGAGAAGTTATGTTGACAAAAACGTATGTGGATTTACTTGTAGCTGTGCTGTGCTGCTGTGATTTCATTTGCTGTGCTGTGCTGCTGTGATTTCATTTGCTGTGCTGTGCTGCTGTGATTTCATTTGCTGTGCTGTGCTGCTGTGATTTCATTTGCTGTGGATTTATTCGTGCTTGTGTCCATTAAAGACGTTGTCTGTTTGCTGAGCTCATTGTATCTCTTATGAATGGTGCCTGATGACTGTCTTCTTTATCATTCGTTTTTTCCTTTGCAACTTGATAGAGTTTTGTCGCACCATTTGCAACATATATGCATGCATGCATACATACATACAAATATTTTAGGCATGGGAAATAATTTCCTTCTAACCTGCCAATATACCAGACCAGTTAGTCCCATAATAATTGTACAGACTGTTCATGAAAATATCTAAACTAGTGTTTGCTTTAATGTAATTTGGTAGTCTATTTCATGTTTCAGCTATTCTCCCAGAAAACCAGTTAGTACACCTCTCATTCCTACATAATCTTCAACATAAGTTGTCTGATTCTGTACTACTTTATGATAACCCCAAATCTTCGCAGAGGTAGTTGACTCTAAATGCCCTATATACCTAAATAAGGTCTCCGCTTAAATGCCTGTATGAGACACTGTACGAGTTTAGATATTTTCTTTCATAATAACTTAGATTTTAACATCTATGGATGCCCTTGGTATATTTCTGCTGTGCTTTTTTCAATTTACTCATGCTTGGTTTCTTACAAGGCTACCATATTTATTTATTTATCTGTCATTTATTTTATTTTACATTCAGTTACCGGGAAAGTCCAACTGGACACAAGTCCTTTCTCAGCGGAGACCCGGGGAGAAAAGCTCCACATATAACATACATAATAAAGTCTATTTACCCAGTTACAGAAATATAACTTTATATAATTTTCATCAAATAAAACTAGGATGACAACAGAAAACCGCTATGCAAATTGCATCAAATAAAGCTAGGATGACAAATGCCTTCATCTGTCATTGGCTGAGGGCAGGATTGAACAATAGTACATTATACAGGTGTAAACAGGAAACACCCTAAACTGTACAATAGAATAATATTCAGTGTGATATAGTTTTACAGTAACAAAAAGTATACATCAATTGTCTGAGCTTTGTAGGGCAGTAATTTTTGAGGGCGAGAGAGGTAAGAGGAATAAGACTAACAAGATAATGACCAGTCCCCAGATTGATGAAATGGTAAGAGGTTTTTTTTTTTTTGGGGGTGAGTGAGAAGGAGATGGAGTTAGTCCACATAATTATTCCATACTCAAATTTGGGTCTAATGTAACCATCAATCAATGATTTCATCATTTCTGATTTCCTAGACTTCATAAATCTTTTTATACAATCCATAGTTCTAAAACTATCCCAGATATCCTGGTCCTTAAATTAATCTACACTTTCAGTCACTGTATGCTGTATTACATATTTATTTTTCAATTTAGGTCTCCCGAATCTCATATGCTTAGTTTTTGATGTATTAATCAGTATATTAATCCCCTGTGTCCAAATGGCCAATTTAGTCAAGTTCTTTTGAAGATCTATCTGTAACATGTAATCAGTTTACCCATTTTCAAGTCATCTGCATACAGACTGTAGAACACCACAGATATAAAAGATAGGCTTAAAAGAGACAACATAAATTAGTATGGCCCTAGAACAGCACCCTGTGGGACACCCTGACTGTAACCTTGAATTTCATTTGTCCAACTGCCGTATGACATTTGCTATTTTCTATTTGTAAACCAGAGTATATCAATATCTAATTGGTCTAATTTATTGATAAAGTGTTTTGTGTATGACCCTATAAAATGTTGAAGTTAAGTCAATATAAATTACATCATAGCACATTTTTTTTAATTATAACAATTATTATATTATGATAGGACATTCATAGGTGTTTACTAGGCTAATGACCACAAGGGCCTTTTTAAGTCTATCTATGTATCCCAAATCTCTAACAAATTCTGGTACCCTTGATAAGCAGGGGCTTGGGAGTTGAAATATTTACAAACAGGGGCCTGTGAGATGAACCATTTACAACTGTCTGTTTCCATTAGAGACATAGGTGCCAAACCAGAGTTGAATTTCCTGCACCCTATCCAATTGTCCAAGTTACACTTGACTTGGATTGGGGAGGAACTCTGATTTATATGGATGAATAGCTTGTTCCAGAGATGGGGTAATCTCTGGAATACACACCTGTCTCTCCAGCAGGTACTATTTATATCATAGACAATGTTAAAGTCTTTAGAATGGGTAATCCTGGTGCTGTTTGTTTGCAGTTATGCTGGAGGCCCATCAGAGTGGGGTCTGAGAATGCCTTCAATGCCAGGCATAGATCTCCCCCTCAAAAGCTTGTAGGAGACAAAATACAAGGATATGGCTTAAAGACAGTCTGCATAGGACATGATGAATGTAGAAACAGGATCCAAATGACAATAAATAAATAAATAAAATAAAGTAGGACCTAAACAGCAAACAAATCTAAAGACCAAGACCAACCAAGGAAGAAAGCAGCTGAATAGCATGTTATTCGTGAACACTCTACTTTATTCAAATAAAAAAAAAAAACAACTTGGAATTTGAGACAACATCATGGGACTACATAGCTAGCTACCATAATAGAGTCCCGTTAGTTATCATAATTAACCAGGCAGATTGTTTCAGCAACTAAGAATGGCCATGCACCCAGTGCAGACACAGAAAGTATTGATAGATTGATAGATCCTTCTCTTGTGAATGTTTGAGTTATGGGGGATTTGGGGGGTACAGGTGGGCTTGCCCCCTTGCAAAAAGTGATGTTTTATTTTATTTTTTTTAATGAAAGTTTTGCATGTGTCCAGATTATTGCTCAGCATATGTGTAGGAGCATGTCAACATTTTCAAAGTCAATGTTTCTTGGTCATCTTTCTAAAGGTCAATATTTGGGTGCTTTGTTTAATTTCAGGATGGTTGCTTTGTTATAAAAGATAAGTTGGCTGTATACAAGGTGTGTGTTTGTAAGAATGTGTGTGGGTTAGTGTTAGACAAATGGTTAGGTACAGGGATAGATTAAATGTGTATATGTGATTGTCAATGTTTAGGATTACTTTAAAGGATAGATTTAGTGTGGGTATGGGTGTGTGTGTGTGTGTGTGTGTGTGTGTGTGTGTGTGTGTGTGTGTGTGTGTGTGTGTGTGTGTGTGCGTGTGCGTGTGTGTGTGTGTGTGTGTGTGTGTGTGTGTGTGTGTGTGTGTGTGTGTGTGTGTGTGCATGGTTTGCTCTGTCTTGTGTAATGGTAGTGTTATGAGAAGGGCTTTCTCATGTTAATAGATTCATAATTAAGTACTAGGCAATCAGTCTGCAGACCATGTTAAGCATTGCCAAAAAACACTATTCAAAATTTCCTTTTGGCCTCAAGGAGGGTAAGACAAGATAGACTGGAAGAGAATTTGAGGCTGCCCATCCAGTTATCTAAGTTTACCTTGAAGGTGGCAAAGGTGCTACTATGTGTGACGTAGTGAAGGTTTGTTCCACAGGTGAAGGATATGTTGGGATATGAATGTATCACTCCAACATATCCTATTTATCTGCTGATGAAGGTTTAGATCCTTTAACCGAGTATTTGATGTACCATTAATTTTGTGAAGGAACAGGAGATTAAATAAGGTTGGATATTTTATGCCATGAAAGGCTAGACATAGATTCCATGCAGGTGTTTGGAAGAGAATGAGTACAGGGAAAAGGCTGCCAGCCTGTCTTGATAGCTATGATTTTTTAGGCCACTGATCTGTTAGTTATAAATCTTGGAGATCTCTCAAGTTGTGTGATATGTTTAGATAAATGCAAGCCAGACATTGTATTATATTCAATAATGGGTTTTAAACATAAGATGCACATATTACTAAGGTTGACCTGGGGTCTTTGCTAAACCTAACCCTAACTCTCTCCTTAATCCTAACCCTAACGTACAGCTTAACTTTAAAAAATCCATTCCCATAACATTAGTGTAATTCAGACAAATTTGAGCTGACTGTAGTTGGGTCATATATAGGCAATGCTTCAGAAAAGGAATTTTATTTTCCTTTTTTGATGTACATAGTGTCAATGCATTTGTATGATATAACGAACGTTCCACATGGTGTGGTGCATATTTTGTATGTCGACCAAGTGATATGTGGACCATTTTTTTATACAATCATATATATATATATATATATATATATATATATATATATATAGAGAGAGAGAGAGATAGAATGGGCGAGAAGCAGAGAGAGAATGCTTGTGTGTGGGTGCGTGTGGTGGTGGGGGGGGGTCTGTGTCTGCTTTGGTTTCCTGTTGTATTGCTGTTTTACACAAAATGTGGACTCCTATGCACTGTTAAGATATATTCACTGTTTTTTTTTCTGCAATGCTGATTGCACAATATACCCCGAATTTAACAAAAAATCCATTTTTTTCAATTAATGATTTTTGTCAAACTGCGGTTTTATTTTTATGTGCATTTTATTATAGGTTCATAGCTAGTTATGAGGCATGCAATCTAGGAGACCACCGAGAAACCTAGCACAATTCCTCAGTAGTACTCTCTTTGGTTAAGTGACTTGCTCAGAGTCACTCATAAGGCAAACAGAGGCTGAGGAATTCAAGCCCTGGACCAGATTAATCAGCTCATTAAAAGATCTAACCTTTAATCCTCAGCACTAAATGCACATTTATTGTTTTACTGTTATAAGTTCACATGTTCATATGTGATTACTAGGCTAATGACTCCTAGTTAGTCTTTTTAAGTCTATCACTGTTCCCTAAATGTATCTGGCAAATTGATACCCTAGAATAGTATTTTGAGGTATTTGTAAACTTGGACATGGGTGGTCAAGCATTTACAGTCTGGATCTATCTATTAGAGACACAGCTGCCAAACCAGAGATAAATTTGTGATTCTCCATCCATTGTCCAGGTTATGCCTAAACTGGGTTAGGGAGGAGCTCTCCTTAAGAAGGATAGGAAACCTGTTCTAGTGAAAGGGTAGTCCCTCCGGCATGTCCTATTTACATGGCAGATAAAGTTAAGTTCTGGTATCGGGTAAGTCTGATGCTATTTGTTTTGTGGATGTGGAACAGGTTCATCAGAGTAAAATAAGATGATGCTTTGAAATCCAAGCATAGATCATCTCTCAGTAGACTGTAGAATACTGAACACAGGGATCGGATTTTGAGACAGTCCTTGTATGACACGTTGTTTACACCCTTATTTCTTTTTGTGGGAAACCTCTGTGGATAATTCTGTATACTGAAGGGGGTGTTGTACTCAATGACTGGATTAAGAGGCCAGAGTACAGCAGAACAATGACATCTTTGGACACAGATGCTATACCTTTGCTTATAAGTTGTGCTACACAGAATGATTTCTTTACTACCATAGACACATGATGCTTGAAGGTCAAGTTATTGTCACATGTGTTCTTAAATCCCTGATCACCGGGTCTAGTCTTAGATGTGCATTGTCAGTGTGGTAGTTAATACTGGTAGCCATCTTCCCACAGGATACTATCATCCATTTCTTGGCACTGAGTTTTAGAATGTGGTTCTGGAACCAGTTATTTATCCATATCTGGCATTCTTGGAGGATATTTGTGTCATTGAGGGATTCTAAGACTGCATCTAGTTTTTAATGGTCTGCATATCTGGTCACCAGAGGGCCTTGAGATTGGCCTTTACCTCTGAGAAGTAGATGCCACAAATGAGAGGCCACAGCACAGAGCCCTCAGGGACTCCCTTATTACGTGGCCTCTTTGTAGAGATAGACTGACATATCTTAACTTTGTGTGTCCTAATTATGAGCCATCTGGTTATCCAGTCAGTGACAAAGGGGGTTATGCTTAATTTTGTGAGTTTTGCAACAATGCCTCATTGGGGTATTGTTTTAAATGCTTTGGCCAGGTCGAGGTAACTAGAACACACTCTTTTCCCTTATATACTGACACTTGCAATTCATTTAGTGCATGCAGTGCTTTACACATATTTTTCTGTGTTCATTTTATTATCTTATTTTCTGTATTGGATTGTGTTCACTGTTGACTATGATGCATGTTTTTTATGCAATAGAGAAGCTAAAGCTGAAACTACTTGAGCTACATATGACATCACTACTATTTATATTATGATCCATGACATCATTGTATTATGACACGATATCACTACTTTTAATACTATGTTTCTTGCTTATATGTTAGCAGGGCTATTGTCACTGTGTATATATCATCCTCTCAGTGCCATGTGGATACAGGCTTCGTGCTACAGGTAGAGTGTCCTACAGTGACTGATACCCAGGAATGTTAGTCTTTCAGACATATACATCTGACACTAAGCTGTGGATCTACAGTTGAGTTTCTGTGAAGGTGCTGCTTCCTAATGCTAGGAAGTGCATTGTGATTGCTAATATGCACTGCATTTGGATGTGTATAGAGAGCTATAGTGCAGACTCCTTTGTCTGCTGTTCTGTGTTGTATCACTTTGTATAGTTACCAGTGTTCTGTAGTAGCTGAATACTGACACATCAATTCAAAATTAATTTGGTGCATAAAGTGCTGTATGCACACATTTGCCTCTGAAATGCACATGGTCACACGTGTGCTTACATGTATCTGGGTCATATTGGTAGGCACTGTGCATTTCCGTTCATGAGTCTAGGTTAAACAGCAAGGGAGATATCTCATAAATCTCAGTAAGTGCACCCTAGTTGGGGAGATCCTGTGCATCATCAAATACAATGTTAGCTAGTCCCATCCCCTGCCCCGCAGATGCCATAGCTTTACTATAAAGCTATCATGCAGTTGCAGTACATCCCCATCACCATGGACATATCTCCACCATAGACAGAAACCACTCCCACACTCTGTTCTTTCCTACCACTTCTTTCCTATCTCCTTCAGCAATGTTAAACAAAACAGATAGTGTTATACAACAGAAGAAAATAAGTTTGTACAAAGCTATTGTAAAAAGCAGCATAGATTTAGGCTTAATAGCATTCACTATAATTCCAGAAGGTGATGACCATTCTTGAATATTCCAGAAGGATGTTTGAAAGTGAGTATTGACTTTTTTACTAGTAGCTACAGCTAAGAAGAGTGAATCTTCTGACCACTGGATAATTCAGGACAGTTGGGAAGTACTAAACATATTTTTTATAAAAAAAAATGTTGAAGAGAAAGGGCGCTAATGTTTATCTGTCTGATGCCAGTACTGATTGATCCAGCCTGTCAATGTGTTTTCAACCATCAAACTATGAGTAGTCTTAAAAAGTTGCAAAAATCAGATAGATTTACCAGCCAAACTAATATGAGGCAATGCCATTTTTTTGTTGACCAGTCAAGCTCAATGGACAAATTTTCCCTTTTTAGTGGCAACCCAGGAGCACTGTCAGGTTAAGTGACTTGCTCAGAGGCACACAGAAGGCAAATCGAGATGGAAGACTCAAACCTTGTTCTCTGGGCACAGGAAGCAGTTCATTAACAGCTCAGATTCTTGTCCTCTGCCTTAAGGTCTAAAAGAAAATATCAAGCAGCATGTCAAAACTGAGTTTATTCATAAGATGCTCTCAAAAGATTAAAAGATATCTATCAGTGTTATGGCCAGACAGTAAGTTAGAATGAGTATGGAAGAAACTGCGTGCATCTGGATATAAGTAGATATTTATGCAGATATCTTTTCAGAACTTCAGAAAGGAAGGCAGTAAGTCTTCAACATAGCATATGAAGTAAGATATTAGCCTTTTGGAAAAAAAATAGTAATGCAGGATTTCCAGCAATTCCAGACAGATTTCATTGATGGACAAATTACAGTGGGAACTAAATATGTGATCCCATCAGTTGTAAGAAAGGCGTATTCTTTAAGTAGCATGCTGATTGATAGAAAACTGATTTTCAAATTGGTAAGAAGTTTATGAGGCAGTGGAGAAAGGGCAATTTGAATGTCAGAAAATGGTTAATCAGCCTCATATGTAATATGTTGTTGAATACCAGTGAGTGTTAGGACCAATAATGAATTTGTTATATAGAGATCAGATTTATATTCAGTATCAAAAGCTGTAATATCCAACAAGTGATGACAGTTATTTCTTACCTAAATTAATGAGCAATATTGTTCTAAGGAGCCTGTGGATTGCTTATCTGTTGCAAGTTGGTAAAGAATACTTCACTTTGTTTATAGTTCCTGTTAAACCATCGATGTCTGTGAAGTTTTATTAAGGTAATATTTTTTTCCAGTTAATTCTCTTTAGCATATAAGGGAATTGATTTGGGATGTAATCAAAGGAAAGGGCTTGACCATGGATCTATGCATCTTAATTGATTACATTTTCTGATTATATTTAACGAAAATCCATTAAACAAACCAATAGAGGTTCATCTGTTTAAGAATTATATTGTGAACATCTCTATTAAATAATAACATAGGCACACATGCATTAACAAAAAACAGAACTAACCACAGTAATTTTTTTTCATTATTATTTTCATGTATTGCACATATTTGTTTTTTTTTAGCAATTATCATTTTGGCCAACATGATATAAATTGCTCAGTTCTGGCCTTCTCTTAAACCTCAGTCCTTTTCTTGAACGTTATTTTGCATGCATTGTTCCTAAACATACCATTGATTTCAGTATAATTTGCTCCTTTACTTTCCTAAAGATTCCACCTCAAGTTCTTTTATCTCCTTTACAATATTCAACAATCTATTTACAGCTGGTTTAAATTTTAACTTCAATTCCCTAGTTATATTTTTGGCAGCTGTTTGTATTTTTATTCCAGTGTTAGTGCTGACTCTTCTTTGCTTTCGTTTCTTTCTTAACAAAGTAGAAATCATTAGGGTGGGCAGCTATGATGCCTGATTTAGGCTGCTATTAGGCATACCATCTAGCAGACCACTAAGCACTCTAGCCGAGTTTCCCAACTGCTCCAGAGCATTATCTGGATAAAAGCAAATGGAAGCTGAAATAATAAATTCCTTGCCTACGGGAAGCGGCCTTCATTTTATGTGTTAACTGGCAGACATAAAAGTGAATTTCAGTTTAGAGGCAGTAGAGAAAGGGGAGACTTGAGTGACACAAGATGGTTTAGGAGAAGATAGTTTATCCGTGGCTCTGATATGATATTGAATGCTACCTGGTGGTGGGAATGATAATGCATTATGGATACATTTCGCTATATTAGCTGGAATACAGAAATTAAACTCATCTAGGAACATTATTTTTCATGTTACTTTATTAGTTATGGTTATGGTGGTTGAGATCTACTAGGCAGGCCCAAAAAGGATTAAGGAGGTATGTTAATAGGTGTCAGTTGTATCACCAGTCAGTTTTTAGATTACCTAGGAGAGTTCACTCCTATTGGTTATCCATAACAAGACATCCTCTGCCAAGACTTGGGGAGCATCTGGAGATTGTATATACATGTTACAGTGAGGAATTGGGAATCACTGACATGTACTGCAGCCAACAGTGCTTCATATTCTATGGAGACAAGGATCTGAATGTTATTTGTGGTACATATAAGGGTATCTGGGTATTCAATTGCTGTCCTACCTATTCCCTTATTGGAGTGATCAATGTGGATTACACTGCACCCAGCTGGCAGGATTGCAATGTCTTGAGTGTGGACCTTGAGCTACGTCTCAATCACTGTTACAATGTTACGTTTATTTTATGTCAGCTAGCTGGGAAAGGGGAATTAAATAGGCTGTGTGCATGTTGCTGAACTAATTTCACACCTCAAGTCATTTTCTAGAAGGCTGTAATTAAGTCATATAAGATTACATTTTCCAAAGTAGGACCTAGAATGGGAAAAATGTCACCACAAATAATATGGGATCATCTTTTTGTTTATTCTAATTAAACAAATGTACAACACAACCAGTATTTCTGTATTTAGCATGTTAGGTATACAATTAATTTAAAAGGTATCTAACAATTAATTACCAAACATAATGGATATCTTTAATACTACAGGTAAATAACTGATATTTGAGAGAATATATAAAAAGTGTACAAATGCAGGAATAAAGTAACAAAAGGAGAGGGGAGAAATTACAAAGACACAATGGTTAATTAGCATGAGAATGACTTACCAATTTGCAATAGCAAGCGGACCGGTGGCTACTTGTTAGCATTGCATAAAATGCTGATATGCAATAGTCTGCAAAGTTCACCAGCTTGTTGTCCAAGACATGTCAGCTGGATGTTGAAAAATCAGCTCAGAACCAGTTCAGATGCATCACTGCATTGCCTGATGATATACATTCTAGCAATGGCTGCTGGAAACATGGGCTCTTAAAAGGATGTGAGATTACAGAGCACACCTGGGAAGGTATAGCAACCTTATGGGACAGTGATGTGCAGTTTGAAATACTCACCAGGTCAGAACTTGTGTGCATTACTGGCCATTGTATTAGTGCATGTCTCATAAGCAGCACCAACTTTAAACCCCTGTCAATGACTGTGAAAAGGAAAACAGTAACTGTCATGAAGAAATGGTGTCCGGTCTTCATAATACATTGGTTTAATCTCCACAAGTGCTTCCACTTACCTACAAAGGAGTTCAAATGAGAGAACCATACCACATTTCTGAAGATGATCTTGTATGTGAAACTGAGTATGCCAAAATGTCAAGATATGAGGGCTTAATGTCAAAGAGGTGATTAAAATTTTAGATATGAGAATATCTGTTAACTGCTTGCTCTTCAAGGTTATTTCAATTTCAAGGATAAAAACAGAAGGGCATGCTTAATTTGAAGGTACTTCTAATAATCTGATATAAGAAGATTAAAATGAGACATCAAATAGATAAATAAGATCCTAGGTTGTTTTACCATCTCTGTTCTATAGCAAGTCGGAAAGTCTAAGAATGCCTCTGTCTTCTGACTCCTGCCAATGCACTGGTAAATTGCCAGTTGAAATGGTGTCTGATATAATCAGGGATTACTCAATATCATGAAACATTTCACTGAGAGAATACATGATAAAAAAAAATGTCCTGACAATTTCTGGAGGATTTAGTGTAATAACAGAAGTATAAGACAGGTAGTGCTAAGTCCAATAGTTGGCACAGAGGTTAAGGTTGTAAGATATAGCCTCTGTAGTACAGGGTTTGATTCCTTCAGGCCTTGTTTGCCTACTGTGTGCGTTTAAGCACACTACTTAACCAGAGACTGCTCCAGGTTGCCCATGGAAAGGGATTGTATGTCCAGTGGGCCTACCTGCCTAACAAATCTCTGTTATTATTATTGTTGTTATAAAGAAGTTCAACTGAGCAATACATTTGAAATGTATGGTGGGCAGTTAAGGCAAGTGCATAGTTACCATGCATGCAAAATCCCAGTCCTCCTTTCCATGTTAAGGCATTTAGCACTCTGTTCTCAATTTTGTCTTTCTTTTCTATGCAACTAAGCTGATCATTACTAGTCATACTTACCAGGAAACAAATGAGTCTAACACAATTTCCCAATAACCTCAGGACAATAACTGGATACATGACTTGCACAGATTCACATAGTGCACAAATGGATGCTGAGGGCATCAAACCCTGGACTACATGAAGTATTTCATTAAAGCTCACAGGCTTAATCCTCTGTGCTATATTGTACAGGGAGGGGAAGAATGTTAGTCTAATATCACTAATGCTGACCAGAAAAGAAAGAGGAAATCAGTTGTTTCTATGCATTCATCCGTACAAACAGATTTTGGCACAAAGGATGTAAGTTAAGGTAAAGCATACAGCAAATCATTGTTTGCATTCTAATGCCTATGTAACAAAAATACTGTGCCTAAATTATACAATCCAGAAAAGCACACGAAAGCTGGAAACCAGGAATACAGCCAAACTATCTATTGAAACACTGGTAAGCGCTTTTGTCTGGTGACCATCACCAGACTTCTTCAGGCAAACTAAAACATCACAATTAAAAACTTTTATACATATCCTAAATTGGATAATTAATTACTAATTAGTTAGTTACAAACACAAGCTAGCATAATTAATTCATGAAATATAAAAATAATGGGAATTAATAGTAATAGTAATCATAACATTAATTGTGGGGAAAATACACTTATTGATGGGCAACCACAAAAAATTACGAATAATAATGAGGGGATTGTATGCCCCTTTGTTTGTACATATTCTAGTGATAGTTATATAGTGCAGGACATCGTCTGAAAAAAAGTGGGCCATTCTTATGCGTGAAAAGGTAATGTTAGATACATTTAGAAGACATCTCAATTTTGTATTTTGTAACGGTAAGAATATAAAATGTTTGCTTGAAAAGCCTTTAATTATTGAGACTAAGGGTTGTATGGTACCCTGTGGTTTGTGCCATCAATGTAGGCACATACTGAGAACATCAGTTATTAACATTTGTGATAAAAAAATTGTGATTAAGGGTAGATTTAATTGCCACACTCATGCAGTTGTTTACGCTGTTGTTTGTTCCCAATGCCCAGCTTTTTATATTGGGAAAACGCAGCGTAAACTTGCCCAGCGTATTTATGAACATTTTTATGAAATCCGTCAACAGGACGAAACAATGCCTTATATAGATATCACGCATTCAAATTTTTTGTTATACAACAAGTAAAGTATGAGGCTAGGAGGGGTACCTTGGAAACTACACCTTGAAGAAAAGGAAACCTGGTGGCAAGTTTTTTTAAATGCTTATTTTCCACCAGGACTTAATGATGTGATATCCATTTCTAATAAGCTTACATTGAAAGTATTTGATAGATGAATAAAAGTAGTCTAAATTATATTAATTTATAAGTATTCGTTCTGTGTTTTATAATATATATGTTTTTAGGGAATGAGATTATATATAATTGTTTGAAAGTGGATGTGTCTACTTTGGTGGTTTGTTCTGGGCTGCTTCTACTATTAATTTCCATTAATTTTCATTAATTTTATATTTCATGAATTAATTATGCTAGCTTGTGTTTGTAATTAACTAGTTAGTAATTAATTATCCAATTTAGGATATGTATAAAAGTTTTTAATTGTGATGTTTTAATTTGTCTGAAGAAGTCTGGTGATGGTCACCAGACGAAAGCACGTACCAGTGTTTCAGTAAATAGTTTGGCTGTATTCCTGGTTTCCAGCCTTTGTGTGCTTTTCTGGATTGTTTGGTTTGCTGCTTTTACATTGATTTGTTTATTGTGCCTAAATTATACTTTGGAGTGAAAGCACAGATCATCAGATCTCCGAATGTCAGGATTGTAGGGAGTATGTCTGTTTTGTTAATTCAGACAAGGCAGGTGAGGGAACTGCATACACAGAGCAATTAGAGGAATTATGATTTTAGCATTATCTGACAAGGTAAAATCATTATCAGCTAATATCATAAACTTTATTTCTTCACCTAGGACTGACCAACCTGATATATTTGATGAATCTAGAAAATGTGAGATAATGTTTCAGTCACCAGTGGAACAGTGGACTTGTTGCCTGGTATCACACGTTAATAATGAAAGAGGTGAAATGTTTGACTTTTGACAGTACAAAAGGACATTGAGAAAAATGTGTGACCTGCATAACTATAATAAAGAAGGAAGGGAAGTCATATTTGTTGGACATTCTACTAAGTCCAACTTAGGAAATCTTTCCAATACTTAAAAATATTCTTACTGTAAAGAGAAATATTTCTGCATGGCTTCCATTCGCATTATGAAAATATAAAGGTTGTCAGTGCATTTCCTGCAGAGAAAAAAATCATCTTTGATGGATGATTATTAAGTGAGCTAATAGTGATTGCAATTTGGAATGCAAAATCTTTGTCTAAAGTTTGTTTTTTGGAGTTAACAAGGCAGGTCGGTCGATAGTTGTTCATTGCTCGAGGGTCGTTGTCAAGTTTGGGAAGAACAATTATGGGGATAAATGCATCTGATGGAGGGAAATCATTTCATAGTTTAATGTGCTTGAATAAAGACAGCATAATGAATATGACCAGATGTTGAACTAGATTACACAACTTGGCACAAGTGTTATCAGACTCACGTACTTTCCGACATCGTGTGGAATTTTACAGTTTTGAATATTACAAAATCAGAATTAGGATCTGTAAGATATTGTATATCCTTCTCTTTGATCCTTGGAAGGTTAACTGCTTGGAGGAAAGAGTTTGCTTTTTTTTTTTTTGCTCCTAATTTTTTTATTGGAGTTGTGAAGGCTATGCACAGATGTCAACAGAAATCCCTAAAGATGTTATTTATAAATTTGTGTACAAGACTGATTCCTTAACTGTAACTTGGGGTGAGGTCGGATGGTCTGGAGAAATTTTGCTTTAGCTATCACAAAACTCAAAAACTCATATTTTTGATTATGACAGGTTTCTATCATTGCTTTATTCTGACAAAGAGTAGAACAGCACCTCACAGATGTGTTTTTAACAAGATTTCTGTTTTTCTTGCTGTTTCTCTTATTTATGTACCAGTTTTATTCTTTCTTGGCATTTCTTTACCTGGAAAATATGACTTAGTAAAGCTGGAGGCATGTATAAAAATCTCTAGTCATACAAAATATTAGCACAATAGTAACAACAACAAAAATATTAACAATAATTACAGTGTCAAAGGTATACATACAGTAATCTTTTCTGATAAAACAATAGGATTACATACAGTCATTTTTATGTCATTATAGTATTACTGTATTGTCTTTCTTCCCTAAGAGGGCTGTTTTTTTGGCAGAGAATAAACAGTGAAAGAGGAATTAAATTTAGCAGGTTTCTCTCAATGTACTTTCACTCCTGATCTTCAATAAAAATGTGAGATTCAGAGACCTGTCCCATTAGCAGACTGATCTGCCAGTATTTCAACACACTGTGCTTATTTGATAAGGATATGGTCAATAACATAGTAAAATGCTTGGCTAACTCATAGAGAAACATTTCTGTTCTCTGAATATTGGATAACAAATTGGTGAAAACTAAACTACAGTCTAATCTGCTACTGTTAAGAGCATGGTAGAGTGTTAGAGGATAGAAGAATAGATACCATGTTATATGGGGTTCCTATTACATTATCGAAAGATAACATAATCGAATGCTCAGAACTTTGAAACGGCCGCATTTCAAAGATCGCATTCTGGGATCGCAGTACAGTGAAGATTGGAATATTTGCCCTTTCCTGACTGTAGTGCGATCTTGGAGTTGGAATATATATTTAGCGGGGGGTGTGGGGGCACAGCCTCCCACGATAAAAGCTTCGATATGTGGACATTTAGAAGTTCTGAGCATTCAGTTACATTATCTTTCGATAACGTAATATGAACCCATTATATGCCTTCTAGCCTCATGCAATTAACAAATGCATTAAGAGTTTCTGTGCTTAAAGATCATGTTTCATACTCCGGCACAAGCAGTCTGCCACTAAACTGAGAGCAGTATATAAGTCCTCAGATATACTCAAGGAGTTTATTGCAGTTGTACATTGAGAAAAATACACCAAATGACAAAAGACAATATTCATTATGCCCATACATGTTTTCCAATAATACAGGACCTTATGGTGTCAAAAACTAGGTTGTAAACCATCTTTCCTCATGGCTGTCCTTTAGGTCCACCAACTTCCAACCTGGTCTATTGCTAATCAAAGTGTTACTTCAGTTTTAGGTTTGAGGAGTAAGCATTTTCATATAAAACAATCCCAATGAGTTATAGACACCTGGAATGCCTCTTAGCCAGTTTAATCTCCTATAGAATGATTATGTTAGCTGTTATGTGCTAGAAGGTACTAGTATATCTGCAATGCCTTTTGGGTTTAGAATTCTCTGATGCTAATAGTAACCCATGACAGCAAACTCATAGCTGGGTCACCTAGCACCCAGTGATGTACCACAATCTTGAGGAGCAAAATAAATAGCCATGCATTCCAGCGGTTTCAATCTTACCTACAGGGCAGACAACAGGCAGTCCTATGGCAGGACAAGCTATCTACCCGCTTACCCATCACATTAGGAGTCCCCCAGGGTTCTATACTAGGACCCCTACTTTTCTCTATCATTATCAATGACCTCCATACTAACATCCCAGAAGCAACCTGCATTCAGTATGCAGATGACCCCACTTTAATTTGCTGTGCTACCTCCGCACCTAATCTACTCACATTAACCCAAAACACCTTTAATACAGTGGAAAACTGGCTCTCTAATCAATGTCTGATTCTTAACCCTAACAAAACTAAGCTGCTCCTGTTCTCCCCAACATGCAGGACCTCCCTACCACTTTTCACCATAGTAGTTAACAATGGCATCATCATCTCCCCAGAAGCACAAACAAAACTATTGGGTGTCATAGTAGATAATAACCGTGGGTTTGATATGCATATCAATCAAACTATCAAAAGTATAAGCAAAAAACTCGGCTCTCTTTACAGAATTAAATCTTTCCTTACCCCAATGGCTAGAACTGCTATTGCCCGATCTCATCTTCTCTCTACCCTTCTCTATGCCTTACCTTTATTTTCCAAACTGAACAAAACAGATCTTAATAAACTTTCATCCTGTTATTACCACATAGCTAGATTTGCTACTGGTACTGCATACCGGACACACCACTGCCACAACTTAAATCTCCTAGGGTGCTTTGAACTACCTAGCCTACTGCAGTTCAACAAGCTCATAGTGGTGCATAAAGTCCTTTACCATCCAGAAAATACACCTGCACTTAACAATATCATCAGTCCCTAAAGTAACAACTGGCCACTCTGCTCATCCACTAGACTCCTAGTTCAAACATTCAAATCCAACTACTCAGCTGGGGACTCTCTGTTTGCCAACTCTGTTGGTAAGACATGGAACTTACTCCCAGCTGACTTGACTCTAGAACCCTTGTTAACCTTATTTAAAAACAAACTCAAGAAATAGTTCAAAACACACTGGTTATGTCCATGCGCTAATCCTGACTAGTACCTTCTCTAATACTTAGATGCATTTACAACTACACTATCTACCCACTCTATACCAGAATGGGTCAATTGTCGAAACTGCTGCTTGATGTGCCTTTACCATGAATGAAATAAGTATGTACTACATGTATAAAATATCAGCATTGTATATGACTGTAACCTGTATGTAATTAGTATTTACTATATGTTCAATGTGTATTCTGTTCTTGGACCTTTTCTACCCGGACCTCCACTGAAAATGGACATGTATCCAGTCAGAATATCCTGGTCACCCACCCCCTGCATTGCATTCAGTTCCCATTCATAATTTCAGTGTTTGTGGACACTATTTTCTAATGTAAAGTGATGTATGGCACTTTCACAATGCAGGGGGTGCAGGACAGTTCCTGTCACACACCCCTTGCATTGATTTCACTTGCCATTAACTATTTCAGTGTCCCTGGACACTGTTCTGTTTTGTAAAGTGCCATATGGCACTTTCACAATGCAGGGGGTGTATGACTGTACCTGTCACACGCGCTTGCATATATTTCTATAGCTATTACAGTACTTCAGTGTCCACATTCATTGTTTTCATTATAAAGTGCCGTACGGCACTTTGTCAGTGCAGTGGGCATGTTACAGATCTACGGGCACTGTAATATGCCCCCTGCACTCATTCAGTACCTGTGTTCACGTAACAGTCTCAGTTAATTAATACATAAGGTGCGCTGCTGAGAGGGGGATACAAACAGAGGCACCATTGTCTCCAAGTAGGAATAATGCTATTCCTACACGGAGTTTACTGAATCCTGGTCTTTGTCTTTTTACCACTTAGTTCTTTTGTATAGGGTTAGAAATAATGTCTGTTTTATTTATGATGAAAAGGTTAAGGCTACCACTTTTTTTTTTGTCTTTTATAATTATGCAATAAGATGTGGGCCAAGTGTCCCTAGAAAAGCAATCTCCAGCTTTGAATAAAGATTTCATACTCCTCCGAGCCACTTCAATTTTGTACATGGATAAAGCCCTCACCTTGGCCCAGCCATCCCGGGGTCCAATTAGTGACTTGGGCCACTGATAGGGTGGCCAAGAAGGGATGGGCATGCCTATCCTGGGTCTACATCACTTGAGTGACTACGCTAATGATTGAATCACTATTTATTGAACTCAGTTATTCGAAACCTCAGTTCAGCGAATGATTGTTTAAGCAAAATGCCTCCAAGGGAAAGAAACTAGTGGATCAGCTAGTGACAGCAAAAGAACACAATTTAAAAGATAGCAAAGTGGGGGGGGGGCTAGGCCCCCCACACCCCTCACTGTGGGGGACTGTGCTCCTACACCCCCTATCTAAATATACCAACTCTGAGAGATTGAACTCAGTTAATCGAAACCTCAGTTCAGCGAATGATCGTTTAAGCCCCCCCCCACTCTGCTGACTTTTAAACTGTGTTGTTCTTTTGCTGTCACTAGCTGATCCACTAGTTTCTTTCCCTTGGAGAAATTTTGCTTAAACGATCATTTGCTGAACTGAGGTTTCGATTAACTGAGTTCAGTACAGTGGGGAAAATGGCAAATTTCCAGTGATGGCCAACTACTTTCCTTCTCTGAGAAAGAATTCACTGAAACATTCGTTGAACTGAGGTTTCGATTAAGTCAGTTTGATAAACAGTGATTTGATCATTAGTGTATTAGATCAAGTGATATAGAACCACCCATCTCAGGTGGGAGGACACTCATTAATATGCTCCATGAGGAGGAGTTGCCCTCGGATATAATCACTGAGTGTAAGGATTAGATGATGGGAGTGGGTAGATGATAAAAACATCCCCCCGGATGAGCCGAGCCCCAAGGACATCCTCAGGAACCACAATCAGCCCCAGCAAAAAAAAAAAAAAAATTATGCCCAGGGCATTGGGAAAGTAGCTGGTAGAGTCAGTGTGGATATTTAGTACTGGGGGCTGGGCCAGTAAACATGAGGTCCAAAAAAAATGTCAGACTCCTGCTTTAACAGTCATGATTGTGATAATGCCAAGTTGTTAATATTATTCACATTTAATAGTGTAACCTTTAGTTCCCTATAAGTAGATGCCATAAAGGGACTTAGAATAACATTAATCCTTGCTCAGTGATAAGAACGGAAGCAGCAGGGGATTATGTGTAATCTCTCTTGATCTGATTACATTCATAATGGTGCAGTACAACAGCCTAGGATTTTGTTTTAAATTGATGCAAAGGAGGGATGAGCAGATATGCAGCATAACTTCCCTCTGATAAAAGTTATTCTGAGTAGTTCAACAAGTACCACATCTGCATTTGGTGTAGAAGTCTGTAGTTCCATTCCCACATCAGTTAGTTAAATTACTTTTGCAATACTGACACTGCAATTGCCAAGAAAGGAGGATGCTGCACTGAAAAGTGTGTCATTCCTTGGATGTGGCCTTAAACTGAGGCCCCATCTGCCTGAACTGGTGGTAACTTAGAGGGATGTAAAAGATCCCACAGCACCTATTGTGAAGAGTAGTGTTCCTTTATTTAAAACAACATAAACAAATATTTATGAAATGTAGATATTTACTGGCACATATACAGTATACACATTTCTATTTTTTTTACTATTTATAATTTTTTCGTATAACATTCTCATTGTTATTCTTTCATAACTGACCCCCACTCCTACCACAACCGTATTTTTTTCACCATATATCTGCCAAAATACATTTCTCATTAAACAAAATTTCATTCAGTCTTCCATTTCAGAATAACTCATATTCCATAAAATAAATGTTTATCTACCCTTCTCATTCTTCTTTCTTCTTGTTCTTAAAATAACCACACATAATCATATTCATATCTATACTGTATTAATATTCTCAAGAAACTTTCTTCACACAACTTTTTTCAGATTTTCACCAGTCTTTTACATTTCAAAAAATGTGCTCTGTTGTCTTCCCCACAAAATAACCGCACTTATTCAACTTTCTTTTTCTATGGTATATTCCCCTTTACTGGGAACTTGTTTATTACCAGTAGCCATAGAAAATACTGACACCGCTTTTCCCTTGCTTTAATGGCTTTAATAACTTCCTCTGATAGATTGTCTCCTGGATCTACATCATAATATTGTTTATTATAACATATCCTTTTATCTTTATAACATCAATCTTTATTTTCCATGTTAGTGTTTTTCTAGGTAATTTTTAATTTCACCATTTACATAATTTCATTCAGCAGTAATAAAAAACATTCATACTAGACTGCACAGTCTCAACCATCTCTGCAAAAACTAAGCTACTTAGTACCCTCCCAGACTCTCATAGAAACCGTCACTCCAACTACAGCAATAGCAAGTACCACAAGCTCCTCAATGCCCTGTGCTTCAACTCCGAGAGAAACTTAACTAATTTTTTATAAATCTATGTTCAATTACACACTTTATCAATGTGACTGATGACCCCTCAAATATGAAGCTGTCTGCCACTTTAATAATTCCTTCTTAACCATGCTGAACCAACAAGCCCCACTGAAACATAAAGAGAGAAAATAAATTCTGCCCCATGATTAACCCATCAAACTAAACAATTCATGAGAGACAGAGACAAAGGCAACAATGGCACAAACCTGGGATCCAGTCCTACTTAAATAGATATCAGCGCCTCAGAAACCGCATCAAGGCAGAAGTCCATTATGATAAAAATAACTACTTCTCCACAAACCACATCGCACATATAAAATGACTCAAAAAAAGATTTTGGCAACATCTAAACAACTTCCTAAAACCAGGCAGAAAACCCATCCCAAATCCTTTCCCATCTGAAACCCGGGACATTTCAGACAAATTCAACAAATACTTTATAGGCACTACTGTACTTAACTCAAACAATAACAACCTATATCTACCCTGCTAAACCCCCCACTATACATCCACATCCCAGCTGAACCTAACAGCCATCCAGACATTAAAAGACTGAACCCCACAACACTAGCTCCTGACATCCTGCTACCCAAATACCTCATTATAGACACTGACACCATTTGCTCCCCTCTATCTATCCTAACTAATAGCTACGTTACAGAAAACAACATCCCAGCACAGTAAAAGGCTTCCTTCATAATCCCATTAAACAAAGGTGGCACATCCACTGAACTGTCAAACTACTGCCCTATAGCAGTCCTTCCTCTTTTCTCCAAAGTACTTGAAAAATGCATACATCAGCAATTCCTAGCCTTTCTACATGACTACTAATTAGTTTCTCCTACATAACATAGCTTTCAGACCCACAACAGCATTGAAAGTGCCATGATAAATTCCCTAAATATCATTAATTAAAGTAAAAACTTGGGTAATTTTGTTTTCACCTTTTAACTAGACTTGCTAAAAGCCTTTGACACAGTCTCAAATCAACTTCTCCTCAGAAGACTAAATCTTATAGGCCTCACAACTCCTTCAACTAGCTAGTACACCAGCAACCAAAACAATCCTACTCAGTCTGTAAAATGAAATAACATACCCTCCACATTCCTTACAGTCACTAGAGGAGTCCTCTAAGGCTCTATACTTTGGCCAGTACATTTCAATATCTTTATTAATGACATGTACAAGGAATCAAAATTTGCCACCATTATACAATATGCTGGTGAATCAACTTTAGTTTGCTCAGCCCCAAATCTTCCCACCTTAGAAACCATCACACAGGAAAATGTCACCTCTATATTAAACTGTCTAAATAAATCTCAATTGCTCTTAACCTCCAAAAAATACAAACTAATCCTATTCCTTCCTAAAAAAAAAATAATCAAAATAATGCTGACCTTAATATTATCTCCGCAAATAACACAAAAATTGAAAAGAACACAAGCACAAAATTACTAAGAATTATCATTGATAACAAGTTACAATTTGATCTGCACATTGACACTGCATTCAGAGAGACACACTGCAAACTAGCCTATCTGTACACAGCAAAACATCTGCTAAGTGATCGTAGTAAAAATAGCTGCCACCTCCTTTCTCCTTCCTACCCTCCTACATGCCTTATTAATATTCACAAATTTCAAGTCTTCCACCAAACACAAACTAGAAAACACCTACAACAAAATTTGCATGCAGAGTCCCAAACTTCTCCTATCACTGCAGGGCACTTAATAGACTCAACTGGCTTGAACGTCCGCAACACATTACCGTCAACCAGCTACTAACACCAAATATAATACTTTACTATCCACTTAAAATACCTACACTGTCAAATCTCATCCAGTGGCATGTACCATATAAAACCATAAGATCCTATGAATATAAACTAATTTTTGTTAATAAGTCTGTTATTAGAGTTACTGACTTTTCTCTGCAGATATCTCCAAGGCATGGGGCTAACTTCCAAACCACATCAGACTTTTAAATAACCTGCGATAATTAAAATCCACCCTAAAATATAATCTGGCAACTAATACTCTATGCAACTGTATCACACCTACAGTTAGAAGTATGCAATCCTAAATCTGTGCACTATGGATACTGTACAAGTGTACTATAGTACTTTTGAGTCTACTTACAATATCTTGAAAATGTGTATTTCCTTAATCTCATATGCTTTGTAAATAATGTTTGGTGACCATTTTTATTTTGAACTTTTAAAATGTATTTCTATCCTTAAAATAAAAGCAGGCAGAGGCAAGGCTCCAATTTCTTCAGCTGATTTATTACAAGACACACAAGCGCTTTCACCACAAGGCTTCTTCAGGTGTATAAAAAGCAGCACTCAACACATCCATTCTTATACTAAGCATTAGCTAGTCACATGATTAAAAAGAGCAAACTCTTAAAGGCACAAAGAACAATTGTATTCAGCCCACAGTAAAATGCATAGTAAAATATATAAAAAACTTCATTGCAAAAAACACATTTCATAAAAGCAATATTACAAAAAATACATATTACAAATACACATAAACCACATAAATGTAACAGATTCTACCTACGTAATGGTCTATTTTTCAGGATAGGTCTCAATGGTACATGTCTTGTAATAAATCAGCTGAAGAAACTGGAGCCTTGCCTCTGCCTGCTTTTATTTTTTGGATTTATTTTTTGGATTTGTTTTGTGTTTTTGCAGAGGTACCTGGTTACTGTTGGAATTATATTCTGCTTTACGTATTTCTATCCTTGTTTTTGGAGCTGAAAATGGGTATTTCTGTTCTCATATAGACTTTCCAGGTAAATAGAAGAAATAAATAAATACCATTTTCTCACCTTCTTTTCTCATCTCCCAGAGCTTTTTGTATTTATTTTTAAACACTCTCGCTATTAATTTCTCATTCTCTTCCTTTACCCATTTTATTATTCTAAAGTAGTTTAAAGAAACAGAATAAACAACTGGATTTAGTAACCCAAATTCCCTTCCTCTTCGTATTATACAACACACCCTTTTTTCACTGGGTTTAATCTTGAACTGCATATGAAAGAAAACACCAGTTGCGCAACTTTCTTTTTATATTTTTCTGGCATATCAACATTTGACATAAATGCCATTGTTCCCATTAATGCTGAATTCATTCAGATAAATCTTTTTTCCTGAATTCTTATATATACATCTTTGACAGAAGATGTATTTCTTTCATTTCGTTTATCACACCCTCCCACTGCATCATAACTACATAATGTTCCCCAAATTGTGTCCCTAGAAAACTGAGACTTCCTTTATTGAAAATACAGATCCTCAGTTTTCACCACATTACCCAAACCCCCTTACTTTTATCTTTATTCAGGGGTATTCTTATTTCCTTTAAACATCCATTCAGACAAACCAGCACTTCCATATTTTGTTTTTAGCAACTACAGCTATATAGTCTATGTATGTCAAAACTAATGGAATCACCACCTCCCTTTGCAGCTCATAACTGCCTTAATTCATTTTATAAGCTACATCATTCACTGCCACATTCATCACCAGTGCAAACAATGCCCCCTCATGGGACATCCTTGTCTTATACCAGACTTCATACGTATTTCTTTACTTAGCCACCCATTCACTCTCCCTCTCTTATTTCACGCTTCTCCTAATTCTATTACCTACTTCATACTTCTCCATAACATCCTACAAAACTTCATGTCCTACTGTATCAAACATTTGCTACTATCACCTACTGTAAATTCCACATCCGTTCTTTTACTTACAATAACATTCACAATTTCTCTCACAACCAATGACACTTTCTGACATTTCTTACCTTTTATACCATGGGGATGTTGTAGGAAGTGTGGAGTATCTCAAGTTATGAAGCAGAAGTTTGTTACTGTTTAAGGCAACCGAGATCGTAGAGAGTTTAAATACGTGCTAGTTTTCTGTAGAACTTAAAAGCTTTTTTTTCTTAAATCGGTATGCTGTTTGTTCAAAGTTTTAAACTCTATATACTCTAGAGGCAAGAAATGAAAATGTCTGTTTCATACCGGCAGCTGAAGCCCAAATAAACCAGGAATGAAGATTCTAAGTCAATAGCTGAACAGAAGAACGTTGCTCAGAAGTTTTACAGATGTGCTGTGTTGACTGCTGTACTACTAACTCTGCTGCTGTTTCTGGTTTTGTGTCAATTGTTTATTACACCTTTATTTTAAGTCCTTCATCAAGAACAGCAATTTTACCACTCACAATGAATCTTTGTGGTGATGCTTGCACATTTGTACTCGTAGAAAGTATCCCTGAGGGGATGCTTTATGAAGATAACTCATCTGTTAGTCCCTCCATCTATCAGGCTTGGATGAAAATGATTGGTGAAGCTAACAGTAGTGTGGATATTGCTTCTTTTCACTGGACCTTAAAAAATGAGGATACCAATACAAGTGACCCATCAGCCTTGCCGAGTGAAAATATATTGCAAGAATTACTGAAGTTGCCTGGTAAAGATGTTAACGTTCGAGTTGCTGTTAATAATCCATCTCCACAATCAATAGAAGATATTCAGGAGCTTGAAAACCATGGGGTGCTTGTCCAAAAAATTGATTTGATGAAGCTAACCACTGGGGTCTTACATACAAAGTTCTGGATTGTAGATAAGAAGGACATCTATATTGGCAGTGCTAACATAGACTGGAGATCTCTAACACAGGTAAAAGAGCTGGGTGCTGTTATCTACAACTGCAACTGTTTGGCTCAAGACCTGGAATCTTTGAAGCTTTTTGGTTCCTCGGACTTCCTAATGCATCCATTCCTTCTCCATGGCCTCCAGAGTTTTCAACCTCTTACAACAAGGACACACCACTTAAAATAGAGCTAAATGAGACCTTTACTTATGTCTACATTTCAAGTGTCCCTTCATCTCTGTGTGGAGAAGGCAGAACAGAGGATCTGGAATCCATCCTTAGCATCATTGATGACGCCCAAAGCTTTGTTAATGTAGCTGTTATGAACTACAGTCCAACTATAGAATACTCAGACCCAAAAAGATTTTGGCCTGAGATTGATGATCATTTATGGAAAGCAACATATGAACGTAATGTGAAGGTTCATCTTCTGATCAGTTGCTAGAAACACTCCCAGAGATCCATGTTTCCTTTCCTCAAATCCTTGGATTCTGTCTGGGACCGTAAGAGCCATCTTGACACTGAAGTAAAGATTTTTGTAGTTCCTGAAACAGAAAAACAATCAGAGATTCCCTATGCAAGAGATAATCACAACAAGTATATGGTCACTGATAAGGTAGCTTATATTGGAACATCTAACTGGTCGGGAGACTATTTCCTTCACAATGCAGGATCTGCCATCATAGTAAATCAGACTGCATCTAAAACAGCTGAAGTCACAGTGCAGCAGCAGCATCAAGCTGTCTTTGAGCGGGACTGGAACTCTAACTACAGCATTAGAATATATGATATGCACTACATTAGGAAAGTCTGTCACTATGCCTGAAAAGAAGAGTAAAGACATATGTTCCGTTTTATTTGTGATGTTACTGATTAATCAAAAAAAAAAGTAGCAATGAGGGGTGGTATGTTGCTCATTGTCTTCCTCTAAGCTTGTGATGCAGGAGTACATGAATTTATTGATCACCAGACTACTTTACAGTTTTAGAAGACATGTTATTGATTACTATTTGGCAAATTAAAGGCTTGGGCATTGAGAAAAAAAAAAAAAAAAAACATCTGCAACAACTGGAAAGGCTGCAGAAATACCTCACTAAAAGAATCACAGGCCTAAAGCAGATGCCCTACGCTGACCGCCTTAAAAAACTCCAGCTATACTCTGTCGCATATCGTCTACTCAGAGGCAATCTCTGCTTAACATACAAGGCCATGTCAAACCCAGAGCTGTTGGACATGCTACACTTAAAGAAATCCCAATCCCTCAGAGCCACACGCTCCAGGATCTAAACCTTGTCATCAGAATAAACAAAACATGCTGGAGAGATAGGTTCCTGACCCAGAAACTCCCCAGACTCTGGAATAGATTGCCCATACATGTCAAGCAGAGTGCCTCTTTGGCCCTCTTCAAAAGGAACCTTGACGATTGGATGGGAGAAAGGAAATTCACCCCGTCGCCCTGCTAGACACGGGTCTAGGGAAGTAAATAGTGTGGAAAGAAATAGCCAGGGAATTGTTATGGCTAGGCTTGTATAGGCCCTGGGGCTGATAGCCTAGTACCAACCTATGAACCTATGAACCATATATACTTTTGTCCGTAATATCTCAAATCCTTCCTTCCATTCTACTCAGTATTATTTTCATAAATAATTTATAATCTATTTTATTTAGTGTGATAGATCTCCATTTTTTATTTAATTATTCTCATCTTTCTTACATATAAATTTTAATTTCCCATTACATAGCTCTTCATAAACAAACTCCTCCTTCATCCAGTCATTTAGCACATTTACAAAATACCCTGTTTGTTAATCCATTAATATTTTTCATTCACTATACATTGCATATCCTATATCATCTTGGCCTGCTACTGAATCAGCATTTGCATTCCTAACTACTTTATCCTGTTCGCTTTGCTTAACTTGTTCTGGATTTCTCATATTTACTTCTTTTTAATCTACTATATGTTTTCCAAATGCTGTACTACAATACTCATAATTTGCTCTTATGTTCCTTTAACCTCTCCTTTTACATTTTTCCGTATTATGCTAATATCTTCCTTTACTATTTTAACCAAATATGCAGATAACTCTTCTCTTCCCCCTTGTAAATATTGTTTTTTCCTAAAGAATAATACCTTAATCTTTTCTAGTTCTTTCATATATTTCATTTTCTTTATCATAATTCTCTCTTGCATTATTCTCAAAATTCTCCAGTACATCTCTATACATTTCCCTACTTTTCTTACATCATCTTGCCATTGAAAAAACACTTTTTATGCTCTCATTAACTTCAATCCACACTTCAAACCAGTTTTTGTAGAACTCCTTTATGGTTATATGATATTTCCATAATGTAATGCATTCCACTCTCTAATTTCATCCCATGATTTCTCATTTATTATTTTTATTCCCTTTTACTAGTTTAATGTACTCCTTTTCCTGTATCACCTTCATCCAGATTGCTAAATGGTCTGAAAAACCATACCAAGACTGTATCATCATCTGCTACCCCAAGCTTTTCAATAATACAAAATGATCAGTTTCACATCCAAGTGCTTCCCTTTTATAAGTCCGTTGACTTTTTTTTAAATCTTTCCCTTTAAGTCCCCTGCAATTATGACATACATAACACATTCTGGTATGGGTTCATAGGTTATATTAAACAACTGAACACTTGGGCCTTTATAAGCCTAGCCATGTACCTCAACCCAATTTTGTCCACAAGTACCTTGGGTATCTATTAGGATGGGGAATATGTTAGTAAGAAGGTAGCTAATGGATTTGTGGAGGGGTGTTAATTGCAGAAATGTTATTGTTACTGATGGCGTATGTCCATCAGAGACATGGGAGCCAGATCACAGGTGAATTTGCAATTTCCCATCCAGTGGCCAATTTTTCATTTGAATAGGCTCAGGGATGAACCCTGCTTCACATGGATGGGGAGCCTATTCCATAAAAGAGGGATCCTTTGAGTCACATATATATCCTTCTAGCATGTTCTGTTTATATCACAAGTGAAGTTCATTTCCTTGGACCTAGTGTTTCTAGAGCTGTTTGTTTTGTGGATGTGAAAAGATCCATCAGGGCTGGATCTGAAGATGCCGTATAAACCAGGCAGAGATCACCTCTCAGATACCTGTAGGACACTGAGTACAGAGATAGAGCCTTTAGGTGATCTGTGTAGGACAGGGTATTCATGCCATGGATTCTCCTGGTGAGGAACCTTTGTGGGGATTCCAGCTGTTGGAACTGTCTTGTTAGGTACTTGTTAAAGGGGGCATTGCACTCAGTGATGGGTATGATAAGGGCTGAGTAGAGTGGCACTGTAACTTCCTTGAATGTGGATACCATACCCTTACCTAAACGAGTGACATAGAACAATTTTCTTACTGTTTTTGCTACATGTTGGTCAAAGGCCAGATTACTTTTTACATATTTTTCCACATCCCTGACTACCAGATCAACTCTTAGGGGTGTTTTATTGATGTAGCAACTAACTTGGGTGGACAATCTTCCAAAGGGAATTTTGATGCATTTCTTTGCATTGAGTTTTAAACCATGGCTTTGGCACCAGTCATTAGTCTATGTTAGACCAGCTTGCAATATGTTTGTGTCATGAAGGAATCTATGATAAGTCCCAGTTTACAGTTATCTGTGAACTTGGTGAGCCAAAGGCATTTGACATTAGCCTTGACTTCTGAGAAGTAGATGCCAAACAGGAGCAGGCCCAGAATGCAGCCCTGAGGCACTCTACTGGTGACCGTCCTCTTGGTGGAGGTGGTTCTGACTACTTGGTCCTATCATTAAGCCAGTGAGCAATTCAGCAAGTTATGTAGAGATTTGTGCCTAGTTTGGATAGTTTATCAACAATGCCTGAGAAGGTTATTGTATCAAATGTCTTGGCTAGGCATTGTCTTGGTGACCTTCTTGAAGAAATCAACTAGGTTAAGTAGGCACAACCTTCCTTTAACAAGGCCAAACTGGGATGGGTCCAGTGTCTGTAGGCTGCCAATGTCCTTTATGATCATTTCCAAGATAATTCATTCATTGGCTTTGCATATTAGACTTGTCAGACTGATGGGTCTGTAGTTCCCAGGGTTGGTTGATGGTCCACCCTTATGAAGAGGGATGAATGTTGTGGTCCTCCATTCACTTGAGAGACAACCTGTTTTGAGGTTGCAGTTGAAGAGTGCCTCAAGTGGTTCTGATAGTTCATGTTTTAGACTATTCAGGAGATGACATGGGATATTGTCAGGACCCATTAAGGCAGAGTTTTAGACCTTAGTGAGTGCTGCCAGAACGTGAACTCTGCTTATAGTTGGGGGCAATATAATAGTAGAGCTTTCACAGAGAGTAGCCGGGGGAGTGGGGTGTGAAATTTGAGCTGCATTTATTCACCAATAGATATGCCATGTCTCCCTGATCAGTGAGCTTGGTGCTGTTAACCACTAGTTCACCACACTGCTATGTACTACTTTTAAGGTTTCAGACATAGTTGAAGAAGGTCTTGTGATTGTTCTTAGCCTGAGAGGTTATTCTGACCTATTAGTTGACCTTGTTAGACTTAATCAGTCCTCTAAGTTTTTTGTTTGGTTGAATCAGAGAAAACTTTTATTCATGTAAGTTGCTCTTTCGATTTTGGCCGTGACTTTTTTGCTTTTGTTATATAGGTTCATAGGTTGGTACTAGTCTATCGGCCCTAGGGCCTATACAAGCCTAGCCATAACAATTCCCTGGATATTTCTTCCTACAGTATTTACTTCCCTGGACCCCTGTCTAGCAGGGTGACTGATGTGATCCCTGGGGTGAATTTCCTATCTCCCATCTAATCGTCAAGGTTACTTTTGAAGAGGGCCAAGGAGGTGCTTTGCTTGACATGTATGGGATGTCTATTCCAGAGTATGGGGAGTCTCTGGATCAGGAACATATCCCTCCAGCATGTTTTATTCATTGTGATGACAAGGTTTAGATCTCTGGAGCATGTGGTTCTGAGGGATTGGGATTTCTTTAAGTAGAGCATGTCCAACAGCTCAGCGTTTGACATGGCCTTGTATGTTAAGCAGAGATCGCCTTTGAGTAGACAATATGCCACAGAGTATAGCTGGAGTTTTTTTAGACAGTCAGCATAGGGCATCTGCTTTATGCCTGTGATTCTTTTAGTGAGGAATTTCTGTGGCCTTTCCAGCTGTTGCAGATGTCTTGTGAGGTACATACCAAACGGGGAGTTGTACTCTATAATAGGTCTAATGAGGGATGAGTACAGTGGGGCAATGACCTCCTTTTTTCTGGATAAAAAGCCCTTAGTGATGAGGTGTGCCACATAGAAGGATTTCCTGACTGTTGTGGCTATGTGGTTATCGAAGGTGAGACCACTGTCTACCTGTGTCCCTAAGTCTCTCATCACACTTTTGGTGTTTAGTGTAGTGTCACAAATGTGGTAACTCATGGGTACATGTTTTTTCACAAAGGGGATAACTATACATTTCTTGGCATTAAGCTTGAGCCCATGGCTCTGGCACCAAGCATCTGTTTCTGTAAGGCCCTTTTTTAGAAAATCCACATCATTTGGGGATTCAATAATGGCTCCCAGTTTGCAGTAATCTGCAAACTTTGTTAGCCACAGTCCCTTAGTGCTGGCCTGTACTTCAGAGAAGTAAATGCCAAACAAGAGCGGTCCCAGGACTGAACCCTGAGGTACTCCACTTGTCACTTGTCTGGAGCTGGATTTGGAGTCGGCTGCTTTTACACGCAGGGTTCTGTCAGTAAGCCAGTTGGCAACCCATTGGGTGATGTATGGATTTATGCCCAGCTTAGTAAGTTTATCTATGATTCCAGAGTGGGAGATGGTGTCGAAGGCCTTGGCAAGGTCCAGATAGGATGTGTGGACTGCCTTACCCTCGTCCACAGCTCTGGAGACTGATTCAAAGAAGCCAGTCAGGTTCAGGAGACAAGATCTGCCCTTCACAAACCCAAACTGGGTGGAGTCCAGTGTTTGAAGGTTGCCAATGTCTTTGTTTATAAGTTCCATGATAATGCGTTCCATGCCCTTGCAGATCAGGCTTGGCAGACTGATGGGATGGTAGGTTCATAGGTTCATAGGTTTATACTAGGCTATCTGCCCTAAGGCATTTATAAGCCTAGCCCAAATTTTTGTGGCTTACGCCACCCCTTATATGAAAAAAATACTGTGCCCATTAGTTTGTTGTGCCTCTGTCCAGCAGTGACACAGATATGATTCCCGGGGTAAACCTACGATCTCCCATCCACAGGTCTAGATTTCTCTTGAACAGAGTCAGCGAGGTGCTCTGCCTCACATGGACCGGGATTTTATTCCACAGCATAGGGAGTCTCTGAGTGATAAATCTATCCCTCCAGCACGTCCTATTTATAGCCGTGCTAAGGTTTAAGTCGCTTGCTCTAGTGGTTTTGGTGGATTTGGATTTTTGAGGTGGAGCATGTCCATTAATTCCGGGTTGGACATGGCCTTGTATGTCAGGCACATGTCACCTCTGAGCAGACGGTATGCGACTGAATAGAGCTGGAGTTTCTTCAATCTGGCAGCATATGACAGATTTTGGAGTCCCTTTATCCTTTTGGTGAGGAACTTTTGGGGTCTCTCCAATTGCTGCAGATGTCGGGTGAGATACATCCCGAATGGGGCATTGTACTCGATCATTGGTCTGATAAGTGAAGAGTACAGTGGAACAATGACCTCACTAGATCTGGATGTGAATCCCTTCATGATCAGGTGGGCAATGTAGAAGGTCTTTCTAACCACTTTAGCAATGTGAGTGTCAAAAGAAAGGCCACTGTCAACCTGGGTCCCCAGATCCCTGATAACCTCTTCTGTGCTTAGTGGATTGCCACCTATATGGTAGCTTGGGGTTACCTTGTTTTTCCCGAAGGGTATGACTATACATTTTTTGGCGTTTAACTTCAGGCCATGGCTCTGGCACCAGCCATCTGTTTCCGTGAGTCCCTTCTGAAGGATATCCATGTCCGATGCACTTTCCACTATGGCCCAGTTTGCAGTCGCCTGCAAACTTTGTCAGCCAAAGTCCTCCCATGTTGGCCTGTACTTCTGAGAAGTAGATGCCAAACAATAGGGGGCCAAGGACCGAGCCCTGTGGGACACCACTTGTGACCGGCTTGGAGTCTGACACAGCGCCAGCAACTCTAACCCTGTGGGTTCTGTCCTTAAGCCAGTTTGCAACCCATCTTGTGACATATGGGTTTACATTTAAGCTGGTAAGTTTTTCTACAATACCCGAGTGGGGTATTGTGTCGAAAGCCTTTGCAAGGTCAAGGTAGGCTGTATGGACTGCCTTTCCTCATCAATGGCCTTGGTGACTGTTTCAAGAAGTCGACCAAGTTCAAAGGCATGATCTTCCCTTGACAAAGCCAAACTGGGTCGGGTCCAATGTCTGCAAGTCCCCTATATCTTTGTTTATGAGCTCCATTATGATCCTCTCCATAGCTTTGCAGACTAGACTTGTTAAGCTTATGGGGCGGTAATTACCAGGGTCCGTGGGCGCCGCCTTTGTGGAGTGGGACCACAGTTGCCGTCACGCCACTCCTTGGGCACGTATCCTGTGGTAAGGCTGAGATTAAACAGCTGCCTTATGTGCGGGTTTAATTCCTCATTTAGCTCGTGTAGCACACAGCCGGGGACACCATCTGGTCCCATTGATGCTGTGTTTTTAGCTTTAGAGAGAGCAGCTTTCACCTGCGCATTTGAGATGTTCGGGAGGCTACACTCGGCTGGGATAGTTATCTCTCCTTTAGGGGAGAGGGGTGAAGTTTGCACTGAACCTGTCTGCCAGTATGTTGGCAATGTCTGTGGGTTCAGTGATTTTTGTATCATTTTGGACTAATTCTGAGCATATCTGGGAGTTTCCACCCAGGTTCCTAACATAGCTGAAAAAGGCCTTATGATTTTCCTTTGAATCCATGGCAATTTTTCTCTCAAAATTGGCCTTAGTTGATTTTATGAGTGCTCGTATTTTTTACTAATAATGATCAGGGTGACTTCCCTTTTATGGATTTTGTTCTATCATGTAATAGCTTTCTCCTCTTATTGTAAAGTTTGTTAATGGCTGGGGTCCACCAGACTGGACGTTTGCCCTTTGTGGAAAGAGTCTTGGTTTTATTTGGGATTGCCTGATCCATGCAGTCCTGGAGGTGTTCATAGAAGGCATTTGTAAGGGCTTCCGCAGCTTGGGTTGTGGTTTCCTCTGGCTCAGGGGCCTTGAAGGATACCACACCAGTCTTGAGTAGTGTGAAGTTTGCTTTAGAGAAGTTCTTCACTATGGTCTTTTTGTTTGGGGTGGCGGGATGTGGATTTCCAGTGAGATTAGTTTATGATCAGATCTCACCAATGAGGGATATACTTCGGTGTGGAGCATTTTGTCCCCATGTTTGTGACAATGAGATCTAGTATATTTTCTCCTCTTGTGGGAACAGTGACTAGCTGTTCCATGGCATTTGAATTTATGAACTCCAGGAACTGTTGGGCTAGAAAGTTAGGGCTTGAGTAATGTTCCCAGTCTATATTCGGTAGTTGAAGTCACCCAATATGATGGTGTTTGGAGATACATTTATACCCTCCAGTGTCTTCAGGAAGGCTGTGTGGGGTTCCTGAGTTTGAGAGGGTGGCCTGTAGCATGCTACAATTTGTAGAGCAGTTTTGCCTATGGTTAGTTGCACCTGGATGGTTTCAAGCTTGCATTGCCACCAACCTGGAGGTGTGGGTATCCTTTATGAATATGGATACACCCCCCTCCTTTTGTGGTGTGGTCCGGGTTTTGGGGCCGGAACGCATGATATGAGGTAAAACCTAATAGTGCCGGAGTGCTCTCAGGAGCCTTGAACCAGGTTTCAGTTACAGCACAGACATCGATGTTCTCCATACTGAGAAGGGCCTCGAGTGCGTGCATTTTGAGATTTAGACTTCTGGCATTGAGCAGCATTACCCTCAGTTTCTTCCCATTTTTGTTTTCTAGGGTGGTAGGTTTAGAATTTGAGCCTTGCCTAAAAAGGCACTATGGGGTGGCAAGAGCCTTAGCCAATATCCGGAATCCCAGGGGTGACAGGTGCAAGCCGTCCCTTGCGAAGCAGCGTGGCTTGTCAAGCATGTCATCCCAGGCAGACAGACACTGGATCCCCTTTGAATGACACCAGACATTAAGCCAATTGTTAAAGCTGATCATCTTGTCTCTATATTGTGGCATCATTCTTGGTGAAGGAAGGATACTGCTCAGGGTTAGGGTCATACCTGCCTGGGCTACATAATCAGAGAGCTCCTCTATGTCTCTTTCCATGTAGTCCAGGGAGGTACATCTCAGGTCGTTCACACCAGCATGGACAATGACTGTGTCATATTTGTACTTGCCGTGGAGTGACCCGAGTGCTTGTGTTATGTGGCGGATTCTAGCACCCGATAGGCAGCTTACTGTGACCCTCTCCTTGTTCAGCCTGGTGAGTGGGACGTCAGTGTGTCTGACTATGGAGTCACCTATGACAAGTATGTTTGGTGTTGTATTTGGCCTTAAGGGCTGTGACTGCTTTGCACACTGCTTTTGTGGTTTATGTGTTGCTTGTGGGGTGTCTTGAGGTAGCAGTTGTTTGGGTGTCTGCTTTGGAGGCCTCTGCTGTTTAGGTAAATTTTTACTCAGAGCCTCCGAGTATGTCTTTGTGTGTTTATGTGTTAGATTCAGTGGAGTGGTAGCATTATGTAGTTCCTGGGATCCAAGGTGGATCCCCCATTGTGGAGTGGGATAACTGTAGCTGTGCGCCACTCAGTGGGCATGAAGCCTGAGGTGAGGCTATGATTAAACATGACACTTAGATGAGGTGCCAGTTCATTTTGTAGTTCATGTAGTACACAGCCTGGGATGTCATCTGGTCCCACAGATGCTGTATTCTTAGCTTTGGAGAGTGCGGTTTCTTCCTGTGTGGCCGTGATTACTGGAATTTGGCAATCTTTTGGTATTGAGATGGGCCCTTTAGGGGGGTGAGAGAGGGGTGAACTTGACACTAAATCGATCTGCCAGGATATTGGCGATATCCTTGGGATCAGTATATTTAATGCCATTCTGTTGTAGCTCAGAGCATATCTGAGCATTGCCATTTAGAATTTTGACATAACTATAGAATGTCTTCTGCCTGTCTTTGGAATCTTTGGCAATTTTATTTTTGTAACTAGCTTTGGAGGATTTTATGAGGGATCTCAGCTTCTTACTGAGGCTGGTAAGGGAATTGTTTGCATCCTGGGATTTTCCTCTTTTTTTGCAACAGTTTCTTTCTCAGTTGTATAGTTTGTTTGTTATGGCAGGGCACAACCAGATTGGCTTCCTTTTTTTGGAGGAGAGCGTCTTGGTTTTATTTTATTTCACGAACCCAAACTGGGTGGGGTCCAGTGTTTGAAAGTTTCCAATGTCTTTGTTTATAAGTTCCATGATAATGTGTTCCAAGCCCTTGCAGATCAGGCTTGTCAGACTGATGGAATGATAGTTCCCAGGATCCAAGGTGGATCCCCCTTTGTGGAGTGGGATAACTGTAGATGTGTGCCACTCATTGGGCACGAAGCCTGAGGTGAGGCTATGATTAAACATGACACTTAGGTGAGGTGCCAGTTCATTTTGTAGTTCATGTAGTACACAGCCCAGGATGTCGTCTGGTCTCATGGATGCTGTATTCTTAGGTTTGGAGAGTGCATTTTTTACCTGTGTGGCCATGATTACTGGAATTTGGCAAACTTTTGGTATTGAGCTGGGCCCTTTAGGGTGAGAGGGGGGTAAAGTTGGCAATGAATTGATCTGCCAGGATATTGGCAATATCCTTGGGATCAGTATATTTAATGCCATTCTGTTGTAGCTCAGAACAGATCTGAGCATTGCCATTTAGATTCTTGACATAATTATAGAATGCCTTGTGGTTGTCCTTAGAATCTTCGGCAATTTTATTTTCGTAACTAGTTTTGGAGGTTTTTATGAGGGATCTCAGCTTCTTACTGAGGCTGGTAAGGGAGTATTTTGCATCCTGGGATTTTCCTCTTTTCTGCAACAGTTTGTTTCTTCTGTTGTATAGTTTGTTTATGGCAGGGGACCACCAGATTGGCTTCTTTTTTTTTTTTTTTTTTGAGGAGAGCATCTTGGTTCTATTTGGAATGGCACGATTTGGCATTTCCTAAAAAAGGCTCTAAGTAGATAAAGTTTTAACCAATATCTTAAAAGCCTAGGGGGAACGGTTGCAGCCAGTTTTTGGCAAAGCAATGTGGTCTGTTAACTATGTCCTTTCATGCTGGCAGATACTAATACAATTATGAAAATCAGTCATTTTGTGCAGATACTGTGGTATCATCCTTGGAAAACGTAGAATGCTGCTCAATGCAAAGCTCGTACCTGTATTAGGCAAACATTAACAGAGATCCATAATGTCTTTTTTCATATAGTCCAATAAGTAATTCCCTGGTCATTTACACCCACATGGACTATGACAGAATCTTACCAATATGTGCGGTGCAGAGACTTGAGTGGGTGTGTGAAATTGTGGATCCTGGCTCCAGATAGGCAACTAACAGTTATCTTCTCTTTGTCTAACCTGGTGAGTGGGACATCTGTATGTCATATAATGAAATCCCCAATGACCAGAGTATTAGGTAAAGTTCTTCCCTGACTTATGGGCTTCTTTCTTTGGGGACAATTTGCTGTACACTTATGTGTAGTGTTTGCTGCTGCTTTTGGTGTGTGCTTTAAAGTTTGCTGAGGAAAGTTGTAACCGTTACACAGTTTAAGACATCTATGAGGTTTAGGAAGATTATTTTTTAGTGCCTCAGCATAAGAACTATCTGTGTGAGGAGAGGTATGTGTGAGAGATGTATCATGTGTGTTCTTCACAACCTTGTTTATAAGCAAGATCTTTGCCTCCAAGGAAGTTGTGTATTTACATCTCTTGCATACTGTATTAGTTTATTTTAAGGATTAACTAGTTGCCTAAGAACATGAAACAATTGCTATATTGTCTCAGAATGGCCATATCTACTAAGTTGGCTACAGAGACCTTTATAAATTGCTTAGCCATGTTGTCTGGTCCTGTATTATGGAGGGTTATTATGATTTAAGTACTGAGTTACAGCAGGTGTCACCTACTGTGGTGGGTGAGAAAAGTATAAGAATGCAATGGACAGCAGCAATGAAAAAGGAAAAGGCAGGACATTGGAAGTCAGATTATCATAAGGGGAGGAAGACTGAGATACAGCCTTTGATACCTACAACAGGAGAAGGATGGGAGGGTTGAAGAAAAATGCAAGCTGCAAAAAGCAGTTCTTAACTTTCTGTTGTGGAGATAATCAGAAGCTTGATTTCTTTGTTTTGTATTTAGCAGAAGTGCTCCACACAAATCATGCCTTAAAATGGCCACACTAATTTCCAGTGATAGTGATATATATAGTTTTAAGGCACCGACAATATTCCAACCAGTAAGCAGATCAGTAAAGAAAAATTGTGTCCCTACCCTTCTTACCATATTAATAAAACTGTTCACATTTAGTAGAAGTAATCTAAAATTGTTGCTTTTCCCTCTTTTTAAGTTTAAGGGAATTTATTTTACATTTCATGTTTTCTTATTTTCACTCTTTTCTCAGCTGAATATTTTTCCTGAGTTTATGTATCAATAGTAGATCACCAGAATCATAGTTTTCACTTTAAAAAATTATTAGTATCCATGTTTTCTCCTGACCTCTTTTCCTGCATGCACTCTATCTCTTCATTTTCACTCCATACTTTTTCTTCTTCTACAGTTTCTTCTTCACCTAGTTCACCTTGTCCCCAGCCTTTTATGTCCTTTCTTGTGAATATTTTCTTCCCTTTCCCCTTCTTTTTCATTATTTACTGTTTGCTCTTAACAACCATCCTGAAGTGTTCCTTTTTTACACAACCTGCATTTCAGGTGCACACCTTCTTGGTGTATGTCCTTTCTGCCCACACTGGTTAAATTGTACCCTGTTGCAATCATTAATTAAATGAGAAGGGTCCCCACAAAAGAAACATTATTTAAGCTGGCGAGCATATCTTAAAATCCCTCTCTGACCAGCCACAAAGATAACTTGGTAAGCGTTTCACCCTGTGTTCCACCATGTATTTTTTCACATTTCAAAACAGCTTCCAACCTCCACCCTCTATTCCATAAGTTGCGCTCATCTCTAATTTTCACAATATTATCAACAGTTTCACACAGCCCATGCATGCATTTTTTAACATTACCCTTTTACAGTTCATCAGTTCTAAATCGCATAGTAACATTTTACAGTTACTATCAGAAAGGATGTATTCCATGGATAAAGGTCCTTTTTGCTTTACAGTTCTGGAAATTTCATCATCAACCTATCAATTTCAAATGTTAAGTCACAAAAAGTATCCGTCTCAATATGTATAAAACACTGAATTTCTTGAACTTAAAATCCAGAACAGTTACCAAATTGTCCCATACATATCTGTCTATTACAGTGTTTTTTTTTTAGTTCTTATTCTCACATCTGTTCTTCTCTTCTTTTTAAAAACAGATTTACTTACAGTTAGTTGCTGATATGCTTTTTTACTTGCTGTCACTGCTGCATATGTTTTAGTTACTGTATTATCTACTGCCACAAAACCAGACTCCTTTGTTGCTTTCTTTTACTTTCTGTCACCAGTGCATACGTTTTAACTGCTTGCTGCATTCACTGCTGCCACAAATCACAGGATTCCTTTTCCACATTATTATCCTCAGCACTTCTGAAAAAGTTATCTGTCCTCTCTCCCCATGAAACAACAGACCTGTCACCTGGATCATTCTGCTCTATTATGTTTAACAAAACATCATCTGCAAGCTCTTCTGACACTAGTTCTGTTATCTGTACCATTTCAACAGATTCACTTCTTTCCTTCCTTCATAATGGACACAGCTAAACACTGCTCATTTGTAACATCCACCACACAGGAATCTTTGTTTACATTCTAAAGCTCCATAGTGAACAAATGTTTCTGCACTCTGAACTCTCCAAGTCTTTTCTCCTCTCCTCCATGCTGCCACTTCCCTTAGGCCTCTTCCTTGCTACTGCAGGAGGCCTGTGGCACCATCTAGCAGCTCCAAAGAGTAGGGGAAGTTCACTGGAACCCTGGCCAAATTTCACTTTCTCTGTGTGAATTCCACCTTGTGTCTTCCATGAAAACAGGTCATTAGCCTAGTGGAACTAATGCTGTCAACAATGGGCAAATAAATAAATAAATACAAACACATTTTTGACCATATGTATATGTACCAATTTTGGTTTAAGACTACTCTTCAGGGTAGATTCAAGAGAAGCTAAGAGTGCGTGTGTGTGTGTGTGTGTGTGTGTGTGTGTGTGTGTGTGTGTGTGTGTGTGTGTGTGTGTGTGTGTTTGTGTGTGTGTAATACAGAAGAAACACCTTGCAATTTACATCCATTCCTTACTTGCCTAGTAAATGCTGTGATTGGCTTGGATTGGGCATGGGGAGATCATTATAATGGTTAGATGTGAGTTAACATTACACTGATAGATGGGAGCATACTTAAAGTAAATTAGAAACCACAAACGTGAATATGTTATAGTGTGCTGCCTGGGTATGCACTACACATAAGGTTTAATTTAGTCTGCAAAGTAGTCTAGCCTCCATTTATGTTGTGATACTATTAGTCAACATATCTGCAGGAAGTCTGATAGTTACCCATTGATTTCAGACTGCTGTCATACAATGATTCAACTGCCATATCTACATAGTCAGTTGTGTAGTTCCCAAACTGAAAGTTTGCTATGAATTACGAGTCGTTCAACAAAGACACAATTAGCAGTACTCCAAGCTATTAAAAAAAGTTATAGAAAACTAGTAATCTAGCATTTAAGGTAAGTACCTGACATAAGAATGTGGTATAAGTAAGAAGAGCTTTTGCCTGGATCACTACCACAACATGATAGGAAACCATAATGGGGTCTAGTTGGTAAATTCCGTATGATGACACTTGTATTTAATAAAGTTTGTGAAGGAGGTGTGGTTGAATGGGTCGAGCAAAAACAGGTCCTTCAAATATAATAACTAAAAGTAGGTGTTATGAAAGCGTTCTGGGAGCCATGAAAGAAAATGTCATAACTGGAGTCCTTCCTGGCAACACAGCATTATGTTAATCTGCTGAAGTTATTAACTGCTCATCCACTTGCAGTCCTTGTATCTGTTATCCTCTTCAAAATTAAACTCTCCAAGAATCAAAAGGGAAGCAGAAAAGTGACCCTTAAAAGTAGGCAGCAACAACCCCCCCCCCATATACTCCTTCATCAACTTGTCACCATCAACATAACACCTCAATCTAATAGGATGCATAAACTTCTAGAAACATTTTAATAATTGGTGACTGCATTGTTAGACACACTGACTCTATTCATACTAGGCTGAAAAGGGCATAGTTACAGTTAGCTGCCTTTGGGGAGCCAGGATTGCTGACATATAAATGACCATCAGAACCTTATCTTATAATAAGTGTGACACTGATTTGATTGTAGCTATGCTAGAGTGTATAATCTGTCATAAAAGCGCACAAAAGACATGATTAAGGAGTTTGAGTGTTAGCCTGTTCTCACCTGGAATGATGTCTAGATTCATGGAAAATATAATTGCATTAAATAATTGGCTAAGTTGATAGTGTCTTTCCAGCAGATCCCATATGTATCTCCCTGGGATGAGATGACTGACAATCCTACTTCCTTTGGAAAGGATTGTCTGCATCTCTTTTTAATGGCTTCTACATATTAGCCAAAGCCTTTGCTGCCTTCATCATGGCTCTTTTAGGCAGAGTCCATCTAGTGAGTAGACTGACCTAACTAAAAAAAAAAAAAACAAATCACAAAATGGACAATATCAATGGGCCCCTTTCCAATGTCACAAATCTTAATGATAAACTGCCTAATTTGGAGGCACTTCTGCATGTGGAATGAGCCCATGTTTGTGCAGTCATAGAGTCATGGTTCAATTGTAATGACAGCACCCCTTCAGTAATAGGTTTCTGTGCCCATCACACCTTCAAGCCCACTGGTAATGGCAGAGGTTTCTCAGTGTTCATCAGGAATTTTATCCCTCCCTTGAACCCCCCCCACCCTAACTCATCAAACTGCATCTTACACTAAGTAAGTCAGAATTTCAGTTTATAGCATGTTACTATCCCCATTCTATGGCCCATAGGATTAAGACAACTTCCTGGCATTCCTTGAAAAACTCCCTTAAAGAACATTTTTTTACAGTTGATTTTGGGACATGCAACCACTTCTGCCAGGGATCTTTATGCTCATTTAGATAAATACTTTGACAAACCAGTCCTTACCAGAATGAAACATAGCAGCAAATCCATCAAAACACTTTGATGGTCAATAACCATTAGTAAATGATATGGCAGAATGAAGAAACTGCTTGGAGTAATGGTTCAATTCCTGTACATATTAGTCTCCTTCTCTAATGATTCCAACGTATCAAAGACAAGAGGAGGGGGTTTCTTCAACAGAATAGATGCTGACTTACCCACTAAAGTGTCTATATTGCTAAAGGACTAACTCTGTGATTTTTACTGTAATACAAACATAGCATTCCTTGGTATATCAGCAGACTAGCTAGTGGTTTGCAGTTTATCAAAATGGAATGCATTTACAGTTAAGAAAATTGAATGGTTTAAAATGCACCTTATTTTAAAATGATTTGAAATACAACATTGAGTAGACAGTAAACAATAGCAGTGATATGTATTTATCTTATATGTTGCCTGTATACAATAAAGTGTGCAATGTAAGTTAATAAAACTGCCATTCAAATATATCAAAAAAGAATGTTGTGATAGACTACAAAACATATAGATACATGACTACTGTTTAGAATTTTAGTAGCAATCATTCAAAATGTCATTAGCATCACAATTTAAATACACAAAGGGCACACAAGCAACATGTATTTCAGCAATAAGACCAAAGATGAACAGGCACTGATATTTTGTTATTATTTTTCCTGCCACTAATGAATTTATTGATACTAAAATACACTCATATTTTCATATAAGATTTCATATGAGAACTGAGAATCTGTTTGTCAGGTGTCTGCCAATTTAATACATGATCTTAATTAACCTAAAGTAGTTTAATTTTTGCCCTCTGTTCATTATGGAAAGATGGATGGTACTCAGAAACTGTACATATGAAAAAAAAAATCTCCATCTTCGTTTCTTTTCAATATGACTGCTGACAGATATATTCAATACACAGTGTACTAAATGATTTCAAATTGCTCCTTGGCATTTAAATGCCACTCTTTGATAATAAAAAATCTCTACAGAACTAGCAGTACAAAATTCTTTCATTTACGTTACAGCTTTTATATCTCTCTGAATAGATGTGCATTTCCAAACTCTCAGAATAACAATTAAGAAAGGGTCAAGCTGTTGTCACAGTAGCCATCTCTCCAGACAGCTCTCCAAACTATTATACAAATTTTAATATACTCTATCAGAAATAATGCTGGCTTTGACATGTATAGTGTGATCTTGAATTCCAAAGTACTTCTCTTACTTTAAGTTGCTTTCATTGCATGTCTGCCAGAAACGAAGAAGATTTAAAAACAAACAAGGATGGCATACTTATGCTCACACTTGATGAATATTGTTATAGTTATGGATTAAATAACAGAATATATGTTCTGTATAGGGAGATGCCTTGATTTCCTTCCAGATAGCATTTTCAAATGGCTTGTCCAGGTATCTTGCAGAAATTTCTGTAAATTATTTTGAGGAAAGCTCTGTTGAAACCAAGCGTGCATCTGGCTAGAAATGGAAAATAAACCATCAGCTGTATTAAGATTGAAGGATTTAACAACATCATGCCTAGGCACTCACCTTGAAAATGACAGAACAGCTGATAACCATTTTCATATTGTACAGCATGTATCTGTATAGGTTTAAAACCTGTACTGGGGTACAGGGACTGCCCGAGGGTAGAACATGTTAAGAGATGAAGAATATTAATAAGCTCTGTGCCACCACTACTTTAATAGGTAAAATGTTAATTTCTTGAATTGTGATATGTTATAGAATCTAACTAAAAAATGAATTAATCATAATACAGTTGCAGACTCAAAGTGACATTAGCATGCAAACATGCACAAACACACACACACATACACACACACACACACACACACACACACACACACACACACACACACACACACACACACACACACAAACCCCAACACAGACATACACTTGGACACACAGATCCACATACACATGCACACACACCATGCACACAAACACACACACACACACACACACACACACACACACACACACACACACACACACACACACACACACGAAGATTCATACACATACAAAGACATACACTGGGACATAGACATCTGCATACACATGTTCACACATGATGCCTGCACATGGGGGCGCACACACACACACACACACACACACACACACACACACACACACACACACACACACACACACACACACACATCACATGCACATTCAGGCATGCACATGTAGAAGCATGAACAATCCTGAACTTGCATCCATGTGAATCTCTTCTTTACCTCATGAGTTATCCTAACATGTGCATTGTTTACTTAGACATTGGCAACTTATTTTATACTGATCACTGTCGTGATGTGACTCTCTACTGGCCAAATGCATTGTGGCTGCTTGACATGTAATGTGCAATTTATCAAAAGACACATTTTTTAAAAGGATAATTTCTAAAATGGCAAAATCTGAAACTATAGTCAATTGTGCTTATGCAAACATTCTCAAAGGTAATGTACCTATCTGATTTGGGAACTCAAGGGGCATTAGAGATGAGAAAATATAGTTTGAGGAGATGCAGGGTCCACCAGATACATAAGGTAGTCATGTGCATTTTTCGGACAATTACATTCAGTGAGACGTCATACAGTCATGTTCACAATAACATCTTTTTTGGACTGAAGCATACTGCATTACAGGTGCACAGATATTTCAGAATACTTTTTGCTTTAGTCCTTTATAGGCACTTAGGCAGGTGTATCTGCTGCTAGACTAGAGCTAAATGCCGTATTTTTATGCTTCAGTTTTTGATGCATATGCTGCTTAAAGTTACAGCTGTACAGTTAGATGAAAAGCTAAATGAATTACTATATTATTTTATAACCTGTAACCCAGTATTATACCACAACGATCTCCTCCTGGACTGTGATTTTGTCAAAGAAAGGTTTCTGAGACACTTTTATCACTAGAGCTATGTTGTCTGCAATGTCATGCCCCCCAGTGATATCACCATTGCAAATTGGTCTGGGGGGGGGGTGTTGCGTACAAATATGAATCCAGAAATTCTCCTATGATGGTAGATGGATGGGACATGGGATGTTATCTCAAAGATGGTGATGGAGATGGATCTTTGGAAGAACATTGAAAGTGCCACTTTGATTTATACGTCTTTACCTCTCCAAAAACACTGGTTCTGGAACAAGACTTTTTTTGGAGCATTTGGTCTTTTTCCGGATCTGACCATTTGGAAATGACTCAGGCTGGTGTGGGGATATTCAAAGGACCTGCAGGTAGTTGCTGTATATTTGAAGACTGTGACCCAGTGGTACAACCCGACCCCTAAAAACAAAAATGGGAAAAAAGGAATTGATGCCGATCCCAATGCCTGGTGAGAACAACTGCAACAATTCTGAAAGGCATTATTATTGTTTTAAAGAAAAATGAATGAAAAGAGTTCTAACTGTATTTTGAGTTGTACCAATTGAAAAAAATGAATGCACATAATTCTTTCAAAAGGGAAACAAAATAAGTTATATTGTACTTGCTTTTTCAAGAAAATGTAATGTGAAAGAAAATATATAAAATAGTGTGTAACTACAGTTTCCACTGTGTTTAAAAATGAAATGAACACATTATCAACACATATCTGCACTATTGCATGGTCTTCTATTTCATGGTTATGGTTAGGTCTTATTGTTATATCAGGATGATGCCTTATAAACAAGAGCTTTCTGGGACCCAACCCATCAGCATGTAAATTTAAAAACTGGAAGTTCAACTTTTTTAAATTCAAGCAGCACTACAAAAAATACTGTTAAGGCACTTAGAAGTAGGAATGCTAACTCCTAATTCAAAATGTTACAAGAAATAAAAAAAGACAAGGGTAACAGCTTTGCCTGCCGGAGAATACCTTTGAAGACAGATCTCAAGTTGATGGTTGGTGTTGTACTCTAAACTTGGGACAAGAGGGTGCTCATGCTGAAAAATTACCATTTCCTATCCCCATTCTAGAAATATTACCATTTACCCCCATTCTAGAATGGTTACAACTTACAACCCCCATTCTAGAAATATTGCCATTTATCACCCCCATTCTAGAAATATTGTGTGGGCGTGTGTGCAAAATGTGTTGATTGAGTTTTAATTACAGTTAGTAAGACTGCATAAGAAGTCATTGGGCTCAGTCTGAACTAGATAAAATCCAGGGTAGTGAATGATTATAACTCTGATATATGACTGTACAGGGTAAAGCTTATTTTGGGTTGACAAGTTCTATCCATTACACAGGTCAGAACTATACATTTATCATACATTCCTAAGGCTATTTGCCCTTTTATATTAATTTGTACCAGTGGTGGGAGTCACACAGTATACCGCTTGTTCTGGTAAACTTAAATATTGTCAGCAACTTTCCAGGAGTTAAAGGCTAGAGCTCCTGACTGTCAAAATGCCAGTAAATAAACCTATCACCAAAATGCAACTGTGGGACGAAGAAAGGTAAACCATCAGTCGTTTATGTGTATGGACTTGGCAACTATCTAGAGTAACTGGCATTCTTAGAAACTGTGGGTGCATTTCTCAGTGGGATACTGGCTGCTGACTCCATATTTCTACAGAAGACTTCAGTGGACTTGTGAAAAATGATGGGCATTCTTGGCAGTAGTGATGTTGTGGAACAATTTACTTTAGCCAAACCAAATTTGGGACCCTTTTCTCCACTTCTGTGTTTGTAATAAATTGCCTATAACAAGCACTGTGTTCAAGCACAGTCTAAGTCATGTCATCAAATGTGAAGCAAATATTCTGGACACCTGGATCAGGACATGTGTTGAATAGTCATCTGATTACCATTTGCTGATAAGCTGGGTCAAATGATCATTTAATCTTGTCAGTAGAGGAAAAAATGTTATCCAAAATAAATCATACCAGCATGTTGGAATATTTTAGCACAGGAAACCAGAAGCACTGCTAACGATGTAAATTTCACAAAAGTTTTTAAAGAACATCTAGTTGATATATATATATAAATATAACTGCTACCAAGATCCCGTTTAACCTATGCATTAGATTGGAATTATTGCAACTATTATGCTGGTATATTCCGTAGTTCATTTTGCTTAGCATCACTTTTTTGTGCAATGGCTTTATATACTTATTAGGTTGCATTTGCTTTTTAACCAAAATAGCAGGGATAAACTGAAAAGGTCATTTCTCTACACATGTGGAATATATTTCTTATTATTGTTGTTTCAGTTTTCACTTATCTCTGTTTACTTAGTTTCCATTAAGTACTTCTAAATTATCTTTCCATATCAAATATTTGAATTCCATTTAATACCTTAATGAATTATTTAGCAAATTGCAGTTTATATTGCCTTACCTAATTATGACTGCATTTGACCTGCGTCAGGAATGAAATGAATCCAAGGATGTACGCGCTTACACAATTAACAACAAAATGAGTATAGCTCTGAACTTCTCCCATATGCCGGGGGGAGGTAGGGAATAAACACTCAAATGGACACTGTTCAAGAACTAAATATCTATGGCAGCTGCAAGAAAATGTCATTAACAGGTGGCCAGGTCCTTCCATGATGTTTACCCTAAGACCTACTGGATGAAAGACAAGCTGTTTGGTTAAGAAAGGAGGATTTCCATGCAGTATAATGGGGGCGGGTCCAGATTTGAATGGCATTTACCAGTAAGCCAGGAATGCAAAATCTGTGACAGTCTTTAAAACTGACATTGTATGTGGGTATTATCAAGATGTAGAAGGAATAATTTGACCAACTCTTGAATCCAGAGGACATATCCTTCTCTTAGAAAGCAACAGTAGAAGTTGGTGGGGCTGCATACATTTCTGCAGATAAAATCACTGTAGTGATTAATCACATCTTCATTAGAAAAACTTCAAGCCTTGATAACATCTGAATAGACATGGTAAAAATCTTGGACACTACTGAGGTGTTATGGTTGAAATATCTTTTCATTGTTGCCTGAAATGCTGGGAAGTACTACTAGACAGAAATCTGGGGTAGTAGTCACAGTTTTCATTAAAGGGTCAGGGTGTGTGTGTTTTATTTATACAGGCTCAAACTCCCTTGGAAAGCTTTTACCAGAACAACACCAATGAAACTTCACCCATCAGTCATGCCTCTGATTCAGGATGAGCAGCACAGATTCTGTCCTATACATAGAACTGGGGATCCTTTCTTTGTCTTTGCATATATAGTCTTTGACATGAATTTGCCAGTGCTGTCTGTATGCACTCTTTGGACTAGGAGAAAACATATAACTGCATACCCTAGAATACCTTGTGGAAAGCACGTAACTGCATAGTCTAGAATACCTTATGGGAAGCATATGCAGTGGGAAGCCTGTAACTGCATGCCCTACAAAACCATGTGGGAAGTATATAACTGCATACCATAAAATAATTTGTGGGAATCGTATAACTGCATGCTGTAGAGAATAATTTTTGGGAATCGTATTACTGTATACCCTGGAACTTTTGGTGGCAATCATATAACTGCATACTCTAGAATAATTTATGGAATTGTATAACTGCATACCCTACAGTACCTTATAGAAAGTATATAACTGCATATCTTACAATACCTTGTGGGAAGTATATAACTGCATACCATATAATAATTTGTGGGAATCATATAACTGCATACCCTAGAATAATTTATGGAACTGTATAACATCATACCCTAGAATACCTTGTCGGAAGTATATAACTGCATAACCTAGAATACTTTGTTGTAATCATATAACTGCATACCCTAGAATACTTTGTTGGAATCAAATAACTGCATACCCTAGAATACTTTGTTGGAATCATATAACTGCACACCCTAGAATACTTTGTGGGAATTATAATAGTACTGTTGAGGTTCCAGGGCCACAAGTGTATAAAATTTGTTGTCTTCTTTAGGAATGTAGAGCCATCACTATATTTTTAGCTGAATATGTAGAAAAGGGAGTAAGAAAGCAGTAAGGGTGTGTCTTGATCCTCTACCACTTTTGACATTCATGGACATGATACCAAGACACCACTAATGTCTTGTTAGTATCAGTACTGGGGTATGAAGAAGCTCTGCTGTTAGGGATAAACTACATTAGGAGAAATAATTTAAGTATCTTGAGTCTTGTTCCTGTGTTGAGCAAGATAGATCAGGAGGCTGACCACTTGATAGATGAGGGAATGGCAGTGCTGCAGGTAATCTACCACACTGTGAGGGTGACTTCAGACCTGAATCATAGAATGAAGGTCTTAGCTTACTTGGGAAATCTATGTCTACATCGTACCTGTAGTCATGAGTGTCAGGCAGTGGCCAAAAGGAAGAGATCATTGGTATAAGGTGCACAAATTTATTTATTTATTTATTTTACATTTGTTTAGCAGGAAAGTCCGACTAGACACAGGTCCTTTTTCAGTGGAGGCTCGGGGAGAAAAGCTCCAAAATACAGTACAGCAGTACAAAGGAGTACAGATGAATTACAAAAAATATGAAAATATAAAAGTATGACAAAAATACAGAAATACAAAAAATTGACATCACATGCATGGTTGGCAAACTACCAAAAAAGCTTTACAAGATTGACATACTTATAGGATTGCTAAAGTTTAGACGAACATTACAACTTACACATATTACATAATAGAATAAAAAATGCAATCAGCAGCAGCCAAAGGTCATCCAGGAGAACAAACTGTAAATGTAAAAAACAAAAACTCCAAGAGACCACCATAGCTAAAATCATACGTAGTTTATTAAAAATACGACAGGATAAGCACTTTCACACAAAGTGCTTCTTCAGATCAATGTAACAGACAAACATTGCATCCAAGTTTAAATATCTTAGCAATAATAAAACAACCAATACAAGCTAATCAATAAAACAATTAAGTCACTGATGTGATCTACGTTCCTTAAGAACAGGTTTTAAAGGCATAGTAGCATTAATTCCTGGTGATTTATCTGCTTGCATTCTTGCTATCCACTGCATTTCAGCTAGCTCTGCTCTATTTTTAATATACCCCCCCCCCTCTTATTATCGGGTCTATATTATATTCTCAAAAGCCGACAATGTTGAATCTGACATTGTCAGCATGAGACTATCGAATGTTCAGAATCTTGAGTGTGTAAATGGAAATCTCCGTAAGGGGAGATTTCCATTTACTGCAATGTAGTGCAGTCTTGAAGTTGGTATATTTAAGTAGCGGGGGGTGTGGGGGTGTAGGGGGGGCTTGCCCCCAAGCTTAAACCCGTTAGGGTACGTTTTTCTTTTTTGTCTTTTTATAAGGTCGACATTTGAAGACATCGACCATATGTTGTTTGATGTTTTTAACCGTTGACCTTATAATATAGATTCTTATATTCTGATATCAATTGCAGTGCTATAAATTCAAATGTGTGCCCTTCATTATTGGATATGCGCTTAGCTAAAGCATTAAAGAGATTAATTTTCCTGATGTCACCCAGATGTTGCATAATACGTTCTTTAACCATTCTGGTAGTCTTACCAATATAGAAAGAGGCACATGATCTACAGCTAGCAAAATAAACTAAATTCTTAGATTTACAGTCATGCTGGCGCATGGCCATTCTTAGTTGGTGGAGCAATTTGTCTGGTTAATTCTGATAATAAACAAGACTCTGCCATGCTAACTAGTTATGTGGCCCCGTGCGGTCGTCTCCAACTTCTTAGAGGGACAAGTGGCTTTCAGCCACATGAGATTGAGCAATAACAGGTCTGTGATGCCCTTAGATGTCTGTGGCTGCATGCGTGCTACACTGTATGGATCAGCGTGTGTCTACCCTTGGCCGACAGGTCCGGGTAATCCACTGAACAACATTCATGATAGGGACCCGATATTGCAATTGTTCCCCACAAATGAGGAATTCCCAGTAAGTGCGGGTCATAAGCTTGTGTTGATTAAGTCCCTGCTCTTTGTACACACCGCCCATTGCTACTACCAATTCCTGCCAATATACTCAAAAGGACTACCTCCTGCCTAAACCCAGAATACTCCCAGAACTTGCCTGCTAGCCTGGGTCACCTAATAAGCAATCTACTGTGGGGACTCCCAAATACAAACTTTGTGTGAATTAATCCAGCTTGGGTGCTCCATCTGTGCCAATATATTCAAAAGGACTACCTCCTGCCTAAACCCAGAAGACTACCAGAATTTGCCTGCTAATTTGGGTCACCTAATAAGCAATCTACTGTGGGGACTCCCAAATACAAACTTTTTGTGAATGTATGTAGCCAAAAGAAATTACCTATAAACTAGCCAATTAAGCTACTTTTTAATATCTATTTTTGTGCTTGTTTGCCCTCTCGAGTGAGCATTCTTTCAGCAGCCTACTGCAGACCGCTTACTACTCTCCCCCCTCCAGCCTTTAAACCCTGTAAATCAATTACTACAAACTAAGACATATTTAACTCTTCTGTCTGCTATCCTTCTTATACCACTAGGTGGCAGCACCTACAAACAAATTAGCTAGTACTACAAAATATCTCCTGAGGCTTTAGTACCAAAAGCTGGTGGTATTTTTCTTATCTATTTCATACTCCCTACCTCCTTAAACTCTTATATATCCACTCCCTTCCTTGCTAAAATCACAAACTTCTTTTTTTCAGTTATTTAATCTAGTTATTTTCTTCCCTTACAGTAATCATTTAATTACCCACTTACCTTAGTTATAGTGCTACCATTGCTGATACTTTTTCTGCTGCACTCTCCTCATTTGCTCTGGCCCACTCTGTCCGCCCTACGGGCTAACTCTGCTCCCCTACCCTACCCCCAATTCTCACCCACCCCACATCAACTACATTTTTCTTATCCAGCCCCTCCCCCTAATCATCCAACATCCAATCCACATCCCTCCCACCTCCTTACATATCCAACAACCCCTCCTATCCCTCCCAACCCTGAAACACCTGTTTAACTCACTCCTACAAAATCCATACAATTAACAATACTCTTGAACTATGAAGACTTTCTTCCTGCAAATGACCGTACTACTCTTCTTAAAATGTACCTACCACATCACCTCATACAACTACTCTGCACAAAACAACTTCCCCTTACCCATAAATCCACTGCCATTATCTCTCCCATCCCAGCCAATTACTCTCTAACAATAAACCCCACCTTATTCAACATTACTACCATAAGCTATACCTATCTTAAACCCATCACCCCCTCCCCCAAATCAACAGCAACCCATAAATACCTAACAATACTACAAAAACTAGTTAAATTATTGCAAAACAACCAACAATAACTCCTAAATGCTGGAGATATCCACCCAAACCCAGCACCTAATTATATAAATCCTCTGACTAAAGCACAACAACTTCCCAATCTAACACAAATTAATATCAGTCCATTAAATAGTCTACTCCTCCTAAATCTAAATATTAGGAGCATAAACAATAAAATACATGAACTTCATACTCTAATCTCACAATATCACCCAGATATAGTCAGTTTAACAGAAACATGGCTTAAACCATCTACTAAAGATACAGAGATCCTTCCACCTGGGTACAGTATCCTTAGGCAAGATAGACTAAAGAAAAAGGGTGGTGGCATTGCCCTGCTTTAAAAAAAAACTCTGAACATAACTAAATATGAGATATCCATGCCCCTTTTGGATAAGGCATAAATACTCTTAACTAGGCTCAAAATATGTAACAAAAAAAAATCAACCTAGTAACAGGTTAGATCCCCCCAGGCAATAATGTCCCTACCATGGAAACATTACTTCAATGGCTATCACAATCCATGCCTCAAGAGACCATTATATTAGGAGACTTTAATATAGACTGTCTCACATGCTCCTCCCAAGCACCCACTAATCATATCAACCTGCTAACCTTCTCTCAAGTAATCAAACAGTCCACTAGAATAGCCAAAAATAGTAAAAAAGCAACACTATTAGACTTGTTCTTACTAAATAAAATACCTTGTTCCTACTTAGCAGGCACCCTTCCTGACTCATTGTGACCATCAAACTACCTTCTTACTTAAATATAATTCCCACCACCCCCAAACCCCAATACTTCAAACAATCAGGAACAAAAAACACTTTAACCCAACTAACTTCACACAAGAGCTAAAGCAATACAACTGGTCTGAACTGTATTACCTACCCCTAAATGAAGCCACCGAACACTTCAACTCCACCTTCTTAGAAATACTGAATAGGCATGCTCCCATAAGAACTACAAGAGTTAAAGTTAACACAGTTCCACGGTTAACTAGGGAAACTAGGCAAAATATAACAGAAAGGAACAGAGCCTGGACAACCTGGAGGTACAACAAAAATCCTAGAACACAACAAGCATACCAACAGATTAGACATCTCAACAAGAAACTAGTCATGCAAGATAAAAGAAATTACTTTATTACCCATCAAAAACAACACACAAATAATCCTAAGAAATTCTGGGCAGGTTTAAACAAGTTACTACACCCTGCTTAAACCATTACCCCACCCCCAACTACAGGTCAAACAAAAGAAAACATAGCTGAATCATTCAATATATTCTTTACTGAAACCGTACTTGCTCTAGCACAAAAGCAGCTTGCTGCCAGTACAAGTGACACCCTACATCCAAAAACTTTTTAGCTACAACCCACCCAACCTCCTACATAAGAAAACTACTCTCCCAATTAAAACCAACAACATTAGGAGCAGATTCCCTCCCAAATGAATTCTTAAAACTGGCAGCAGCTGAAATAGCTATACCAGTCTCTGTACTAATAAACAGATCAATCTCTGAAGCCACAGTACCCCTGATTTGGAAAACTGCCTACAGTGTACCCCTTAACAAAGGGGGAAGTTCCTATGACATATCAAACTACAGACCAATTGCAGTCCTATCCCCACTAGCTAAAATATTAGAAAAATATATTCACTATCAGTTAATGTCCCACCTTATTACTCAAGAACTCATATCTCAAACACAACACAGTTTTTGCCCAGTTCATAGCACAACTACAGCCCTGTTAGCATTCACAGATACCATAAACCACAACAGGAACATCAGTAAACTTTCATCAGTCCTTTTCTTAGACCTGTCAAAAGCATTTGATATGGTTAACCACGACAACTCATCTCCCACCTTGTAAACCTAGGCTTAGACAAGCAGTCAGTCTCCTGGTTCTAAAACTACCTCAGCAATAGGCAACAATTAGTACTATGGTACAATAACTTGTCTCCACTCTTACCTGTCACTCTTGGGGTACCTCAGGGATCTATACTGGGCCCTTGCTGTTCTCAGCTTTTACAAATAATCTCCAGTCAACTGCAAATAGTTCTAGCCTTATCCAATGCGCAGATGATTCAACTATAATATGCAGTGCCCCTACCCTGCCAGATCTACACAATAAAACCCAGGATAACTTCCACTCGGTCAAAAACTGGCTTATTGAGAATGGCCTCATACTTAACCCCCCCCCTCCCAGAAAACAAGCTTCTGCTATTTCATCCCTCACAAACTACCACTCCTATCTCCTCCTTCACCATTCACTCTAAAAATGGTACCCCTATTTCACCTGAATCCCACACAAAACTACTAGGAGTTACCATTGATAGCAAGTTAAAAGTTGATATACACATTAACCTGGCTATTAAAAATACAAACAAAAAGCTAGGTAGTCTCTACAAACACAAATCCTTCCTGACCCATAATACTAGCTCCACAATGGCTCGTACCCACCTTCTCTCAACACTACTGTATGCATCTCCAATCCTGACCAATCTATCCAAAACAGAAACCAACAAAATGACCACCTGCTACAATCAGATAGCCAAATTTGCTAATAACAGCTCTTTCAGAACCCATCACTGTCACAACCTAAAGGAATTGGGCTGGCTTGAACTGCCAGATTTACTAATCAATAATCAACTGATCATCACTCACAAGCTGCTCTCCCAACCACATATAACACCTTCATTAAGTAACATAATCCAATAGTACTCCTGTCCTAGGCAACTCTGTTCCACAGACAAGTTACTGTTAACAGTTACTAGAACCCACAACCATGCTGGTGACTCCCTCTACTCTTCTTATATGTCCAAAATCTGGAACTCCTTGCCTCCATCTATAACCCTGCAATCTTCCCTACCTAAATTCAAAAGGTCTATCAAAAGTGATCTAAATAACAAATGGCTATGTCCCTGCTCCACACCAGACTAATGCCAGCCCCACTCATATACTAATGCAACTCTTGCCTTAATACATAGTCTCTTGACTCACCTGTATAAACTTGTACTCCACAACAAAAGAATAAGAGTATATTTGTGTTCGTGTGTATGCTTTATTGTTGTTTATAAATCTATTGATAACTGTATCTGTCTATAACATGACTCTTAATATGTGTTCTCAACTAGATACTCTTAGTGGACCTAGTTGAAATATATTTTTAAGCATTGTCTGTATGTCTTGTAAATTGTCTCTTTGGAGCTTTTCTCCCCGGGCCTCCACTGAAAATGGACATGTATCCAGATGGACTATTCTGGTTAACAAATGTAAAATAAAATAAATAAAAATAAATAAATACAGTAATGGCAGACCAGAACTTTTGAGAGTTGTTATGATGTTTTATTTGAATGTTTAACTAATTTCTTTGCTTTGTTTCTCAGTTGTAAAAATGATAGTTCTGAGGCTTATGGTTTGCCTTTATGATACTGTTCCCAAGCTTTACCTCTTTCTATTAGCAGGGATCTGCATTCCTTACTTAGCCAAGGTGCATAGTTGGCTTTTATCAATGAAGCTCATTTAACAAATAGCTGGACTCACTTTCACTGTAGTATGAGGAGCCTGCCAGTCAAGGACCATCACCAAGTTCAGTCTTTTTCCACTGGATATAGAGGAGTCAGTTAATATGGTTATGCACAACCTAATTCAATTAAGCCCTGGGGCTGGCTGAGGATATGCCTGAGAGATTATACCTTTTATCTTTCCCATGAATATGTGGCATCCCACAGAATGAGATGGATGACCTTCACTAGGTCCAAATCTAGAATGTGTTAGCAAGACTGCAATTACTGTTCTGCATGTAATCATAGGGTAATCTAGCAGGGTGATCTGGAAATAATCACTACGGATAGAGAAGTTTGGGCTTGAACTTCTTAGTTTACTACCACCATGAACATCACTTGAATGAGTGTTTTATAAAATGGATGGTATTTTGCAGGAGACATTGTAGACAAATACCATAAAGACACATTATAGAAAGCTATGTTGTAGGAAATGGAGCCTACTAACTATTTGACTGTTGTGATCCCATGCAGTGCATCATTCTAAAATGCACTTTGTTTCGCAGATCTTTAGGAATATTTTAGCTGATGAAAAACTTGTCCAAGTGATATGTAAAACGCATGAAAAAGGTCTATGGTGGTGTGCAAAAACTGAGCAGCACTCAAGATGAATGTTTTACCCCATGCACCTCAACTTACATAAGAAACTTCTGACTTACAAATTGAGAATAAGGAGCTCTCAAGAATACATACAATAAATTCTCATAACTGACTTCAAAAATTGTTTTAAGCATAAAATATCCAGATCATAAGGCAGTCAAAACAATGGAGTGTTCCTGATTAATTAATTTGGTAATTTTAATACATTTTTGCCTTGTAATGTAAAATATAAAATGGCTAAAACTCCCTACCAGCCCCATTTATACCTTACATGCAAATGAAGTAATTTTTCACCAGTTACACATAATGAGAGTATATTTACAAGCTGTAACCATGATCAGTATCTGTCCTGCACAGAGTATATTAAAATGAACTGCTACTTGTTTTAGGTACTTTTTATCTGCATGTAAAAGGCTAGAGAAACACATAGTTGAAAAATTTAACTCTGCAAGAAAATTAACATACTTAAACCTTGACTACAGGTATTCTAGCTGAATGAAGAAAAAATGATAACCTATCCTTTATTGGTATGTTTCCTGTTTAAGTGATAGCACCTCCCCTGAACAGATGATAACAATTTCATTAAGAAGGGGCACATGCAAAGCATAAGACTTTAATTTCATAAACATATATAAACAAGAAAATTACCTCATATGTGCCATTGTAATTAAATGAATGAAAAAATATATTGCAAAGCCTTCTAACTCCCCCATCCACTCACACAGTACACACACATGAGTGTCAGCTGTCACTGACCTTTTCAGTGTTCTTGACTTTGCTTCACTATTTTGCTCTGTCTCTTGAAAGGTGTTTCATTTTCTGGCAAATCCCTGAGGAGTACAGTCAGTCATTCAATTTAATTTGTTAGTTGTTATGAAGCATTATATACTCATATCCAAAAAAGCATGCAGTAAGGACAGCATCCTCATCAGAAGCATTCCATCTTGGTTTAAACAAAATGTGGCCTGTATGCATTTTCATAGAAGCTGTCTGCAAAAAGTACTGCTATGCGGATATACAATTCCCAGACTTGTAGGATGAACACATAAACATGTCTCCCTATTGCAAAACTGTAATATGTGTAAGGCATAAGCGATAGAGGGGGACAACTGATATGCAGAAAGGGGCCTTATATATTTGCGTATCTGTAGGGTTTATAGAATGGAATCTATAATAATCTCATTTAGAATGCCAAATGTGTAAATTGCCAGTATGCTAGTAAGCAATGATTTAACAGGAGAATATGGAGATGTGATGGGGAAAGGAAAAGTCCTTTTTTTTTTGTGTGTGTCAGGGACATGATTATGCATACCTGGACAGACCACCGAAGGGGTCACTGGGGGAAATGTTGCATTTTTATGTCATGTATGTGTTTGTGCATACATGGGCAGACTACTGAAGGGGTTGTTGGTGGAAATGTTTCATTTGGGTGTTTGTGCATAATTGGACGTACTGCTGAAGGGATCAGTGGGGAAGTGTTTCATTATGAGCTTGTGCAGACTTGAATACTGAAGTGATAGCTGGGAGCAAGTTCGTGGATTGCAACTCTGATATGAAAAGCAAAGCACAGCATTAACAAGTGATGTTCATATTGTGCGATTACTAGATTATGATTTACAAGAACACTTCATTGGCATATCCTGCTTTACAAAATTTCTCATTTGCATCTCATTATGTTTAAGGTCTTTCACATTAGTGTAAATGGCCTCAATGAACTGTACCTTTCCTGTGCTCATTTTTATGTATTTGCACAAATGAGGGTGAATACCAGCCCGTATCTATGACATTTGTTTGAAAACTCAGTAAAGACAACACAGCTGAGTCCAACTCATACAAAAATCAGACTCTTACAGAAACACTATTGTCTAAACAAAATTCATTGAAAAAATGCACCAAGGAAAATAAGAAACATAACTATCCACTATTATTTATGGAAAGCCAGGTTATTTGAAGTCTGCTTTATAGGACATAAAACCCTACTCACCCCATAACTGTAATCCTAACCCTATAATTACATGTCACATAACTCTAACCATAAATCTGACTTTATCCTAAGTATAGGGGAATCACTGTACTAATCATAACACTGATCTTAATTTTCAATGTATGTGGGAGTCAAATTCAGAGCCTAAGATAAATTATTCAAGAATTTGCATCTATGTGGCCCAGGATTACGTATCATATCGTGAAATCAGATCTTTAATTCTTTCTTAAATACCAATAGGGTGTCTGTGTCTCTCACATAAAATGGTAATGCATTACACAGTCTTCCAGCCCTAACTTTGAAAAAGAAATGATGAAAAGCTGATTTACGTCAAAGGAAGAAACACTAATAACTTATTGCTTCCTGTACTTAACATATTGAATGTATAATATATACCCAGTGTTGCAGCAAGAACAAATTTTTTATATTTCTATCTATCAAGATAATATCACCATCAACAATCTATACCCCATGGAGTAAAAGGAAAGGTGCTTTAATCTGTTCTTGTATAGTGAGTGCTAAGCAGATGTAATTTGCATCATAAAGTATCTCTGTATCCTATTTAACTGTTTCATTCCAATGCTGGTCTTATAACACATTTATAGGTTAGAATTAAGACCCTATTCATTCTGCTGGAGATACATCTTATCATGTTACTAAGCATGCCACACAATCTTGTTATCACATCATTTAAATGTTTCTCAAATTATGATATTATCAATACCCCAATCCAGAATATATTTTGTCACTGTTAGAATATATTGTCATTCAAAACATATGGATAGTCATTATCAATTACAGCGAGGTATAAAACTATGCATTTCTTAGTGTTAAACCACAATTCACAGCTTTTGGACTATTGAGTTAGTAAACTGAATGAAATTCTGGTCAGAGATATTTGTAACGATGGCATCACATGTTAGTATTGTACACAAATTTACTTAGTCATGAATTTGCTAAGAGTTGCACTCTTAACCCACTTGTTTTACTTTGTAGCCTAACACAACAATTCCTATTCTGCAACAACAGGTAACCCACCTATTAATATATGAATTAACATTCAACTAAATTAAATCTCTGTTCATAGGTTCATAGGTAGGCACTAGGCTATTGGCCCAAGGGCCTACGTAAGCCTAGCTAGCAAGGTACCATAGCTTATGCCACCCAAGAAAGTTATTTTCCTGTGCCACTGTCCAGCAGAGATACATAAGTGATCCCCGGGGTGTATTTCCTATTTCCCATCCACTCATCAAGATTTTTCTTGAAGAGTGCTAATGAAGAACTTTGCTTGGCATAGATGGGTAGCTTGTTCCAGAGTTTAGGAAGTCTCTGGGACAGGAATCTATCCCTCCAGCATGTCCTGTTTATTGTGGTTACAAGGTTTAGGTCCCTAGAGCATGTAGCTTGGAGGGATTGGGATTTCTTTAGGTATAGCATGTCCAACAGCTCTGGGTTTGACATAGCTTTATGTTAGGCAGAGATCACCTCTGAGTAGGCGATATGCTACGGAGTAAAGCTGGAGTTTTTTGAGGTGGTCAGTGTAGGGCATTTGTTTAAGGCCAGTAATCCTCTTTGTGAGGTACTTCTGTGGCCTTTCCAGCTGCTGCAGATGTGTTGTGAGGTACAGTCCAAAAGGGGCGCTGTACTCTATAATGGAACTAGTGAGTGATGAGTAGAGTGGAACAATGACCTCTTTTTTCCTGGATGAGAGCCCTTTTAATCCATACCCTAACAATTCAGCAAAAGATGCTGCATCCCTCCTCAATCACTACTTCATGGAGCTACTTGGAATGGAAATAGATGATCAATTGAAATTTGATCAAGTCCAACAAAAACATACTGGGTCTCCTTTACAGGTGCAACAATTCCTAATTCTCGACTCTAGATTTTCCTTGGCTCAAACTTATCTACTTCCAAGCTTTCTCTGTGCTGCTCCATTCCTTACAAACCTTTAATCACCCTTAAGTACTAGGTTTGAACAGTCATACAATAAAATTGGAACATTTGCACCAAACCTACCGCATACCTCTCACCTCTGCTTAGCACTAAAGAACCTTCGGTGGTTTGAACTCCCCATCAACTTCAAATTTCATAACTCCACATAACTCACTTCTTACTCAACAAATCTTCAGCCTGCCCCTCCCTATCCAGTCTTGTGTCATACTACACCCCTACATGCCCACTCTGTAGTACAGACAAACTTCTTCTACAAATGTACAAATCTGCCCCCCCCAAAAAAAAACTATTAAGTGTTATACAAATATTCAGTACCTCATCATTGGAACAATCTCCCACTCAACATAAGATGTATTACACACTCCAATAGTTTCAAAAAAGAACTAACAAAAGTCTCTAGCTAAATCATGGATATGCCCTTGTCATAACCCACATAATCCCTTACCTCCCCCTGCTCCTAATGTTCCTGCTCTGCTACTTATACCTGCAAACACATTCATAATGATTAAAGCTTAAACAGCTCTACCCCTACTTCTTATGTAAAATAAATATGTATAATGATACTTCTCATTTGTTTGTAGGCATGCTCTACCGACAAAACCATTACCTTATACCTTCCACTAAGATCACTCTTTCTACTTCCTTTCTTATCCCCTCCCTTCTCTATGGTGCTCCACTCCTTTGTAACCTACAGTCATCTCTAAAAAAACAACTTTCCTCTTGCTACAACAAAATAGCCAAATTCGCCACCAGCCAGAGGTCCTACACCCACCACAGTTCCTCACTCCAAAAACTAAAATGGCTAGAACTACCCAATCATCTAACCTATACCCAACTAAGTCTTGCACATAAGCTCATTTTCAACCCCTCCCTCTGTCCCTCCCTTTCTACTGCCTTTAAAATGCACCTCCCCGATAGAGTACTAAGAACCAACAATCAAAATCTACTAGAAGTTCATAAACCAACTCGCCCCCCAGGTAAAAATCTTTTATCCTGTGGCCTAGCTCACCTCTGGAACTCCCTACCACCAACCATTCGCACAATCTGTAATCATTTAATCTTCAAAAAATCTCTTCATTCACATCTACTATCCCAGTGGGAATGCTCTTGTTCCCACCCCTCATAATCAAACACTAACAAAGTCCATCTTCCTCCTCACCAGAAACTTTCCTATTATTTTCCTCTAACTCATTCATTATTACTATTATCCTTATGGAATTTTCAAAATTGCACTAGCCTGCACCTCTTCATGGGTATGCTTCCATATATACATGACTTCTCAATATCTACTTTGCAATATTCTTCATGTGTCTGTATCATGTGTAGTTTCATCACAAGTCTGTACTACTCCTAATTGTTTTGAAGTACTATTTGAAATTGTAAAAGTGAATCTCAACACTTTGTATTTGTAAGTTTCATCACTAGTCTGTATTACTCCTAATGATACATGTACTATTCAAAATTGTTTAAGTGAAACTTAATTTTTGTATAACTATCATTAATAAGCTACTATAACCTAGATTGCTTTGGAGCTTTTCTCCCCAGGACTCCATTGAAAACGGGTTCATTTTGGCCAAATGGACTATCCTGGTAAACCAACTACAAATAAATAAAAATAAATAAATAAAATTGTTTATTGTTTTTAACATAATTATGTTTATTCCTCAGATTTGTAAACTGCTATGTCCTGTCATTGTTTCACTTTATGTCCCTTTGTTTATTTATTTTACTTTTGAATATTTTTTAATTTGCCTTTTTTATATCTATAATGTACAAGTATTTGGAGCTTTTTCCCTCGGTTCTCCACTGAAAATGGGCTTGAGCTCAGTTGGGCCAACCCGATTAGCAAATGTCAAATAAATAAATAATTAGTAAAAACAAAAAGCCTTCTCTATCCCTTCAAAGGACAAAATAAATGTAATGAGCACAAGGAAGGTAGAACACGTGTGCCTTGCCTGCCTCCAGTTGGCTGTTCAGCCTTGCCAGTCATGTGACCCACAGTGATCTGCTCTGAACAGGAAAAGATGATATAACAAAAAGGTTGCCTCTTGCCCCTTAAACAACAGCACGTAAGACATTAGTAAATGAAAAAAAAACACGTTCTGCCTTTTCCACATTTCTTTTAGCATTTTAATCAGGAAAAAGACTAAACCTGACCATTATTCTAACCAAAACATTATTTGTGTATGCAATCAAAAAGCTAATCAAAACCAAAACTTCAGTCCAAAACCCAAACAAAAATATTATTCTAACTTGAAAATGCACTGCCTTGTTCAAGCAATTAGACCACACTGCATTCATCCAAATGACATTTAATTTAGTGTAATATTCATACAAATCAAAATAAATCAATAAAAAATACAGATTAAACTGCTCTTGAAAAAGTTAACTGATCTTGGCACAAAGCATTATCCCACAAATTTATTCATCACAACCCTCCCATAGAGAAATAACCAGTCTTTGTGATAGAATTATAGGAATATCAATGTCTTCTAGTACAAGCACAGTTCTTAAGTGCATGAATAGTTAATTTCCTTAAAATATTACACCCACCTTGTAAAGTTTAACTGGGATTTGTAGACAAGCAGCAAATATTGTAGTACTAAGTACAGGACATATGAAGGGTTCAAGGATTCTAAGACAATGTGTAAGTCATGCCTTGATAGCAGTGAGATGTCCTGCATAGCAGACTTCTGAATATTAGTGCTGAACAAATTCACAGTGTGGGTTTATTAATATCAGCCATCTTATTTCCATTACTATTACACATTTCACTTCTTCATTTATAACTGACTTTGACTTTGTCAACCTCCAGCAAAAGTTCATAAATTAATTTCCCTTGCTATCATGAATAAACAATGAATCACACTTGCTCTTTAGTGAAGTACAGTTCAACACACGTCTAACTAATGAACTATTTTGCATCAGCAATCTATAAATGCATTGCATTTCTGTTTTTCTTGGCTATTTTATATGCATACAGATCATGCCTCTCGACTGCTTTGATTTAGGCAGAGAGATATCATTTTGCCATAGTCCTCCTGGATTTATTGATCTTCCTCATAAAGTCAGACCTGTTTATTGATACCTACCCTATTAAAAAAAGTAAAATAAGCATAAAAAAGATTCCATATGACTAACTTTATACACTCTAGTTTATAAAGACTTTCTCTTATGAGAAATTGTTGGGACCTTCTGCCATAATTATTTAAAGGCCAGTGCTATGATTTTTAATTGTGATAGGTTGCGAGATATGATACAGATGTTTATTTTCACTCCCATCTGCTATTACTGGCTAGTAATGCACAAGGTATGATACTTACCTAGACACAGTCCTATCTGAATTACCTGCAGCGGCTACTAGGATGAGTATATAGCATCAGATCAGCTTTGGAAACTGTCTTTTCCAAACATCGGTGTTCACAGAGTTCTTAGCATCCTATTTATAAAGCAGGTTCTCATTAGAAAATGTTGACTGCAGTATTATTTTTCTTATTGATGTAAAGATTATTCCTGGGATTCATTAACAATCATATAGGAGCTGCACTACACCTGCACAATGTAAGCCTGTTAGTGCAATGAATGGCAGTGCTAATTGAATATGCATGCTGGTCATTGCACCTACACACTTGCATGGAGCTGCACTACACCTGCACAATGTAAGCCTGTTAGTGCAATGAATGGCAGTGCTAATTGAATATGCATGCTGGTCATTGCACCTACACACTTGCATGGAGCTGCACTACACCTGCACAATGTAAGCCTGTTAGTGCAATGAATGGCAGTGCTAATTGAATATGCATGCTGGTCATTGCACCTACACACTTGCATGGAGCTGCACTACACCTGCACAATGTAAGCCTGTTAGTGCAATGAATGGCAGTGCTAATTGAATATGCATGCTGGTCATTGCACCTACACACTTGCATGGAGCTGCACTACACCTGCACAATGTAAGCCTGTTAGTGCAATGAATGGCAGTGCTAATTGAATATGCATGCTGGTCATTGCACCTACACACTTGCATGGAGCTGCACTACACCTGCACAATGTAAGCCTGTTAGTGCAATGAATGGCAGTGCTAATTGAATATGCATGCTGGTCATTGCACCTACACACTTGCATGGAGCTGCACTACACCTGCACAATGTAAGCCTGTTAGTGCAATGAATGGCAGTGCTAATTGAATATGCATGCTGGTCATTGCACCTACACACTTGCATGGAGCTGCACTACACCTGCACAATGTAAGCCTGTTAGTGCAATGAATGGCAGTGCTAATTGAATATGCATGCTGGTCATTGCACCTACACACTTGCATGGAGCTGCACTACACCTGCACAATGTCAGCCTGTTAGTGCAATGAATGGCAGTGCTAATTGAATATGCATGCTGGTCATTGCACCTACACACTTGCATGGAGCTGCACTACACCTGCACAATGTAAGCCTGTTAGTGCAATGAATGGCAGTGCTAATTGAATATGCATGCTGGTCATTGCACCTACACACTTGCATGGAGCTGCACTACACCTGCACAATGTAAGCCTGTTAGTGCAATGAATGGCAGTGCTAATTGAATATGCATGCTGGTCATTGCACCTACACACTTGCATGGAGCTGCACTACACCTGCACAATGTAAGCCTGTTAGTGCAATGAATAGCAGTGCTAATTGAATATGCATGCTGGTCATTGCACCTACACACTTGCATGGAGCTGCACTACACCTGCACAATGTAAGCCTGTTAGTGCAATGAATGGCAGTGCTAATTGAATATGCATGCTGGTCATTGCACCTACACACTTGCATGGAGCTGCACTACACCTGCACAATGTAAGCCTGTTAGTGCAATGAATGGCAGTGCTAATTGAATATGCATGCTGATCATTGCACCAACACACTTGCATGCTTCTTTTTATGGCCAGAAAAAGTGTTAGTGGTCATGGAAAGGTGTTTAAAAGCACGAGGACAGAATATAAACAAAATGGTTCACATACAGATAATACGTTTCTATGAGCACATGCTGCAGCTCAGTTATATTAAGTGCAAGTACAGGGAAAGAATACAAATGAATGGAAGTGAAATGGGGGAACTGGCACCCCAAACTGTGTTATTATGAATAATTAATGTTGAAGAGGAGAAATGTTTCAAGTATACTCACATCCCATGGGCAAATGTGACAACAATGTATAAGACGCATGTCTGACATAAATCCGGTAATACTGATGTAATGATAACTAGTGTCAATGGCAATCCCACAATTATACACATAAATAAAAACTGACATGTTAATAAAGGATGTGACAGGGACATAAAGCTGCTGTGTAACAAATGGTAGTGAAAAGGTGATATACATGTTAGTTAAATGATGACTTGAGATAACAGTTAACAAGATCAGAAGATGAATGCATAGAATGCAGTTAGTGCATATGAGGTGTATATACAAGGGATTTATGTATGCTAGCTGACAGCACCTCTGTATTATCCATCTCAGCATGTATATACAAGAACAAAAGGAACATACAGCTGTAATGTCAGGTAAAGTTAGAAATGAACATGCTTTTACAAATAAATGACAGTGGGACCAACAGGAAAGGTGATCTTCACCTACTAGAATGTAATAAGCAAGTGATATATAGTTACTTAAATGATAAATGCTAATTTAATAACAAATAACATACATAAGTGACAAATAACTAAACAGAGCATATGACATTTCAGGAGTTCAGTTTTGCCATGAATGATTTTCAAGCATGTCTGACATAGTTATACTGGGCATGCTCACATGGAGGTACAGGAAACAGTAATATAACAGCAATTAAACAGCAGCAACACAATAGAAAATGTTGCAATAGAGGACCAATCACAGTTTCTGTTTGTCTGTCAGCATGCCATACAGTAAGAAATGTTTATGGAATCACTTATCTGCCATCAAGCTATATAGTGTGATGAAAAGAACTGCAGTATTAAAGACACATCCAGATGAAGACATGCAATACAGAGCATCATTATCACGTGAATACGTAATGCATATGAGCATTGAAAGACATAAAAAGCATTTGCATCATGTCATTTTTGAATACATGCCAGAAGAGATATCAGAGAAATGCATAACAATCATGGTTGCCACAGAAATGCATGTATTGGTTATGAAATGAAGATCACCTTTGAAGGGCTTATAGCACTTTCCTACCATATAAGATGTACTGGTGACCTACCTGGTAGGAAAATGCCTGAAAAAGGTATCCCTTTGAGTGTACCATACATATTATGTATATAAGTAAGCCACTGCTGTCTGACACATAGATATGAATAGAATCAAACCCCTGCCCATTATACAAGGCCTTCTCTAGACCTCTATACTTACTGCATGTGCCGCATCAGATAGCAATGAAGGCTGTCAGAAATAACTGATTTAAACATGTGCATTAAGACATGAGGTATGAATATTTATTTATTTATTTTATTTTGCATTTGTTGACCGGGATAGTCTGACTGGATACATGTCCATTTTCAGCGGAGGCTATGATATGGATAATCGGATTTATTCACAATGCTGGACAGTAGCTACACATTACTGTCCACAAAACACTGAGCATAACAATATGGCTGCTTCTTTGACAAGGACTTTGACAAGCCTTATGACTCTACTGAGTAATGACATCGGGATGAACCATCTGTGATACAGTGGAAGTCTTAAAACTGTTATGATAATCCAGTTATACTAACATATTACATCAGATGCATATGTTAAAAATATGCTTTTAAAAGGAAGGGCTGGTGGAAGACTCTCACACTGTAAGTGGTGTAACTGTGGTAGATGCCATTCATGAATTACAGTATAAGACACAACAATGGTAACAGGCATTAAATGTGGATGTTGAACACATGAGCATTTGACAGCAGCCATTACACGGTATTTTACAGGCTGAATGCACCATGTTAGAAATGGCAGTTCAGTTGTGAGATATGCCATTATGTAAATCCATTACAGCATGTTATTGCTGCAAGAGATACATGCATCTGTAACTGCTGTAGTATGTCAATGTCAGACATCATGTTGTCTCATTCCCTCACACCAGAGGATAACATTTCCTACACATGTTATGTAAGACAAATATAATCAAATGGCATCATTACACCGAAGAAAAACAATGAAATGTGAAAAATTGCCCTAGATTTTAGTAAGTGGGATCATCTGTACATGTACAAAGCAAATGTGCTTGAAAACAGTGTTAATGACATGTGCAGTCACAAAGACCGTCTGAGCAGTGATGGATGGATTTGAAATAACTACCCAAGATCACAAGCTAAACATCATTGCCTGAATTGCAAATGGCATATGCCCATATACACCTGAGACAGTGCAATTAATTGGATGACATCACCACTGTTTATCAATAAGATATTTATGCTAAAACATGTTCAAAGTGCACAATAGCCCTGTACAGCTATGCATCATATATGCCTTTACAGAATAAAATACACAATATGACGGTAAAAGACACAGCTGGACTCAATATGTAGTTACACAATGTACAAAGCACACTATCAAAGTACATAAAACAGAAGAATTCACACTCCAAATGTGACACACTGCAGGTATGTTAGCAGTATGTAACCATTATGTGGCAAAAAAGTTATTTTTTCCTGGGGATGCTAGGACTTGCTGGTATCACAAAGTACCACTGTAATTCAATCTCATAATTAGACGTATGCATAAAGTTGGTTGTGAGGCAGGCAATGGCATATAATAGCAATCACTGTCACACTATTGAAGCAGTGTTGGAATCAAGCCACCTGCCTATCCACTTATGCTCTCTATGCAGCACATTATCAGCAGCCAGCGCCACCAGAGAATAATGAGTACAACTGAGAAGTACACATACCTCTCAACCTGCAAACATCAACCACCTGGACAAAGGCCCATGAAAAATTGGTACAAATCTGTATGCTGATTAACATACAACTTGCATATGCAATTATGTAACCCTGCCCACTCCAATGGAATTGTGGGATACCAACCTTCAAACGCAAACCGAAGAACAGACAGGCAAAATATAGCCCCAGACCCTATAATAAATGGTAACCTTTTTTTGATATGTGTAGCAATGATGTTCACTGGGAGGGGAGAAGATTATGAATCTTAGGATTTTGTTTTTGGTGACTCGAAGTATGTAGGTTATGTGGTAAAAGGAGGGCATTTAATGATAGGCAATATTTTAATCTTAGCAAAAGAATATTATAGTTTGCTAGGACTTCCAAAAGTCATTCTCTATGGCCTACTAATCAGTGACATAGCTAGAGTTTGTGCTGCCCGGGGCTGTCTTTGAGTTTGCCACCCTTCCCCCTCATGGTTGAATGGGCCCCCCATACAAAGCCCTCCCCCCTGAAGCCATTCCAATGTCCCATTACTTGGCTATTTCACCCCATTTACCATAAACACTGTAATGTGCATACTGCTTTACTTCTACAATGATTACTTGGATTTCATTTAAAACTTTTATTTTACATTTTATAGTACAAACACCAGACGACATCTGCTAAACAAAGCAATACAGTCTCACAATGAAAATAGATTTAGCATTAAAACTTCTCTTCCCTTAAAACCTCACAATCATTGAAACAGCATTGAAACCAACATTCAAACAAAATGCATCGGGCCAGTGGCAGATTAACGATTACCTTTGGGCTGTTTTCAAATCATAGGCCCCTTACACACACAACATACATGTGTTCTTTGATACACCTTCCTGATTGTATTAAATTATATTCCTTTTATAATGCAGCACACTTGTTATAGCATATTTTAAATGTATTGTTTTGAACATTTTCCAGTAAGCAATGAAACAAAATGCATGAACCAGTAATGACAAAACTGCCCATTTCAGAACATTTCCATCCTAAAAGTCTGCTCAAACTGCTACAATCCACCAGTATCAGTAAATATGCACTATCTGTAGAAGTAAAAGTCATCTAAATAATTCCACATTAAAGAGATCTGTAACTAATGAAGAGGTTTTTGCTAGCAAACAACTTTATATTTCATTGTTTCATCTACAAATAAAGTGCCTGTTGCCCTTGAAGAATAAATTGCCTCTGTTACATTAAAAAATGAATAGCTAGTAATATTGCAGTGGGGGATGGATGGCAAACTGATAACAGGTTCATAGTTACTAGGTATCTCCTCCAAAGAAGGACATTCCAGGAACTGCAGATTTTAAAGTAATACTATGAGAAAGAAACACATATAGATGGGGCATACACTGTGTCCAACCAATCACTAGTAATACTCCTACACTGTGTTACATGTGATAGGTATCCAAGTAGATCTGTGTAGTACTAATAGTCCATCTATCACAATGGATGCTCTAGTTTCCTTCTGTGCTCCAAAGGTATGCCACAAAAGTCAACAACATTACTACTAGCTACTAATTATTCCCATATAAATGGGGATGTACAAACTGTAAATGGCTTTGAAAGTAAAATCTATCCCTTATTTAATAACTGTTTGTTGTAAACCTGTGACACAGACTAGACAATCTGGAAACCCCATCATTACCATGCACTTCATGTAACTCCTCCTCTTCAAATGGCATTGGCTATACTCCTTCTAACAACATGAGTTTAAATGGAGTAGTATGAAAAAAGGCTGTGGAGGGAAATTGTGAAACTGGATTGTGAGGCTGAAACTACTCTGTTTGAGCAGAAAAATTATGAAGGAGACTTAGGTGTTGAATCAACTTGTGTGATGGACCTGCAGTGCAGTAGCCCAGCCAGCGTCCATGCTGTTAAGAACTATTCATCTGAAAACAATATGAAAGCTTTTAACCAAGTACTTATAGTAACACATTAAATGTTGAGAGGGTTGACAGACATTATCCTGAGGATTTATAGTGATATCATTAATGTTTCCAATCTGAAGTGATGTAGAATGTCAGACATGAATAGTATAAAGTCACTGTTCATTAAATCTTTAAGATATAATGCTATAATTGTAGTTGCAGGAAGCAATCATATAGGTAGAACCAACAGATATGGTTTCACTGATGCAGTAATGGATTTAATCTCCCTAAGCAGGTCTGTAGGCTTTTAGCTGTTTTGCTGTAATGCCTTTTCTGACCCACATTTTATTGATCCACTGAAAGTCCAAACTAACACTCTGACTAATATCATTAAGAAAGAATTGCTAAGTAACTCAGTGAAGGTCAGTTTTCTATTAAAAGACTTCAGAATCTAGTTTGTAATGACAACTTACATTTCAGTCATCACACACACACACACACACACAGTCAACTGTTTGGTAGGAAATATAAATATAATTACATAGTCGGTTAAAACTTTTTAGGCAAAACCCTAACAAGGAAAACAAGTACTCAAAAACTACCTTGAAAAGTCTCCTGACTTATTCAAGAAACTTGAAGAATAAATAAATTGAAAGTAGGACAAGATTTGCTGGGGAGAACTGTGATTTCATATTCATCAGTGAAACCAGGTTCAGCATAAGAAACAAACCAATAACCTTTCCTGATTATAAAGGCTATCAGGTGTACAACAGAACAGCAGGGAAAGGGGTGAGTGCTTCAATCATTGTGCCAGTTAAATTCACCTCAAGCATACCATGTGTGGAGGATTCACCAGAACTGCTGGTTGTTAGGATTGCTTCAGGTAAAATGAACTGGGATGTAACATTTTTCTGTAGTCTTCTTACTACGTCCCCCGATTTGGATGTTGAGTTAGGCAACTGCACATTCACAGTTGTTTTTTAATGACTATGACAAGAGATACTGGATACAGGAGATTCTGAAGTCTTTTCATAGTTTTCGGAGTTCCTCAGGGCTCTATTCTTGGTCCACTTCTCTTTACCCCATTAATAATGATCGCAATCAATAATCTCAGGCAACCTGCATTCAATATGCAGATGACTCTACTCTTATTTGCTCAGCACTCCACTACTGAACTTCTTTCTCACACTAAAAAAAAATCTTAATACAATACAAACATGGGTGGTTCCTCTCGGTTCCCTCTCCAAAAAAAAAAAAAAAAACTTCCTTCCCCTCTACCCACCCCCCACACCCACCAGATGACTTAAACTTCACCATCTCTTCAAACAATGCCACTGTCATCTCATCTGACTCAACAACAAAACTTTTAGGAATTACCATCGACATAATCTCTTTTTCGATCAATATATAACAACCATCAATCAGTAATTAGGGAATTAAAAATTAGGATCATATATTTAATTTTTTTTTTTTTTCCCACATAGAACTAGATTTGCTCACTTCTCCCATCTTATATCTACTCTCCTATATTCACCCATTTTTTTAACCTCAAGAAAGAAAACCTACTAAACAAACAAACTTGTGCTACAAACGCGTGCCCACTTCCACTCTGGTAACCCCCCTTCAGAACCCATCACTGTCTTAACTTGAAACCACTAGGCTGGCTTGAATTCCAAAACTATCTTGTAATCCCACAACTCATTATTGCCCATAAAATACTGTACCAACCAAATAACACCCCGATACTCTCACAACTCTTAACCCCTTATAACAATCCTAACTCCCTTCGCTCCCCTTGTAAACTCTTGACCAGTTCTATAAAGTCAAATAACAGAGCCGGTGACTCTCTATTCACTAATACAGTAGGTAGAAGATGGAATCTGTTACCAAGCGACATAACAATGATCACATCATTGCCTCTCTTCAAACAAAATATCAAACTGTACTTGCAAAATCACTGGCTTTGTTCCTGTAGTAAACCTGATTAACTGTCTGCTTGTACAAGCTAACTCTAAATTATCTTTTGCTCCTTGTATTGCTTTGATGCTTAACTTGACTTTCTTTTAACTCTACCCACTCCTTCTCCTTATTGCTTCTATTTTCTCCTCTCTCTCTCTACTGTCTTTGTTTCTTCCCTTTTTCCAAGTCTAATCCCCACTAACTTCCCTTATCCCTAGTACTCTAATTTGTTTCTATTATTACACAATATTTCTTTTATCCTCTTTGTTTAGTGTAGTTTTGGACTGTTAGTGTGACTGTTTAGTTTTTAACTTTATGTTTTTACTAATATGTTTTCTTTTCAATAATATGTTTTCTTTTCAATGTATATATTTTGTGCGGAGCTTTTCTCCCCGGGCCTCTACTGAAAATGGAAATATCTCCAGCTAGACTAACCCGGTCAACAAATGTAAAATAAAAAATAAAATAAAGATACTAATGCCCCTAGTATAGATTGGTAATATGCACCATCTTCTGGATCAGTATTTAATAACAGGCTCACTGAAGATAGCATCTGAAACAATTACTCACACATTGAAAAGGACGCTACTAGAGATGATAAAATCCTAGCTGTCAGTTAGCTCAGTAATAAGCTACATGCCTTATGTTTCCAACTGAACCTCAGGTAAGGGAGCCAAATTATCATTTTTATGATCTTTGAGGATGCCATAGTAGTAGTAAAAAGGGAATTTCTGTAGATCAGACTTCAGCTATCAACTGTAAAATTCAATCATGGAAGAAGCAGATCAGAATGGAAGGTATGTACATTCAAGAAAGATGGCCAACTTTTTATGACTGTATCTATGACCTGATAAATTAATTGGCTCCACTTCATAAATCCCAGCGGATAGGAAAAAGGCCCCACCTCTGGTGAATGAGTAAGCTAGAACACCACAGGCATCATGTTGGTGTTAGCCTGATAATATCAGAATCCCTTGTGTTTTTTCTGAATCTAACAAGCACTGCACTCTGAAAAACATAGTAACAAGCCATACGACCACTGTTCCAACATGCACTCTCAGACTGACAAAATAATAAACGTCATGGCTCCAACTACTTAAACTAAAATAAATATATATAAAAGACCTTAATATGTGCTTTCATCTTTATTAAAAAAAAAAAAAAAAAAAAACATCAGAAACAACAGTGCATGTCGGAACAGCGGTCATATGGTTCATTAGTCAGTTTAGTTCATTGTGTGTATTTTTATTGCTACTCTGAAAAACGTAATCCAGTTAAATACATGTAAGGCACTGACCATGGCTGTTTCCAGATAAGGAAGGCAAATGTCTGCAAATACACCCCACACCATCAGCAAGTAACACAATCCACAGTATGCATTCAAAGAAGAAACAACCAAACTGCATTTCACAATTCTGCTTCTGTATTTCTGGTATCAGCTGACAAATGCTAGGTGCTTCTCTCTGCACTCCAATCACATGATATATACATTTTGACAGAAGCGAACCTTACTCTAAGGCTGCAAACACTGGGTAATTTAAATAAATGATAAATTGCAGTTATCATTCAAGAATCAAGTGTAGTGAGGCAAATGCATTGCCGCATAATGAGCACAGAGACACTGATAAAAAATGCAATCTCTTGATTCATGCTTTCAAATGATAAAAAAAAATATTTGCAAATAGCTGCTGTTGTAGCTCAGTAATGGTCATGCCTGTCAACTTCTTAGCTCAAGAAATACAGACAAAGCCAAAACTAATGCTGGGTGAAGGACCCAATATCAAGGACAGTTTTTGAATATTGCTCTTACAGTATTAGAAAGTCAAAAGAATAACAGGTTAATTTTGCATTTACATGAGTGAAACTCAATTGTTTGGTATTATTTAGTGACTGCAATTGTCAATGAGATGGCAGAAAACCACACAACAGAACTGGCCAAAATATAAGAGAATAAAATGGATGTTTTGCAGAATTGTGGACAGTTGGGTGATATGTGTAATGGGTATCTTCTTTTGGATTTGCTGTGGAACTCCAAAATGACTTGTGCATTGAATGCAGTGTCTGACAAACTGAAGTAGCTCACTGATTCCTCATATAGCAAATGCTGATAAGGAATTGTGAAGCCCTATTCTAAAGTGTGAACCAGGTTTCCTATGCCACTATAATACCTTGATAATCTACACTGAATTGGAATGTCATTGTGAAAACTTGAAAGTGCCTTGTTTGTAATTTAAAGTGCATGGAGGTAGAGGTTTGGGCAATGATGACGTCAGTTTTAAATAGAACAAAAAAAAAATTGGGAATTGAAGGCGCCACTCTAAAATTCCTGGCACCCTATTATTTTGCCAGCAAAAATGTGAAATACCCTGAAATTCAGTATGGTTGAGAGGTGCAGACATACAACATATATGAACGGATAAAATCAGCAATGTATTACCAAGGAGATGTATCTGGAACATTAGATTTAGAGCCATTCAGGAGCTGTAAATATTGCATTGCAAATGTGTTTAAAAAATCATGATTGCATTGGTTGTTATATTTGTAGAAGTTAAGCACTGCTGTATTTGAACATCTTAAGTATCTATGTATACATTCTAGAGAATAGTGTAAGACATGCAAGCAGCGAGATGAAGTCTGACATTTAAACAGTGACAGTTCACTTGTGAAACAATGACCTCATCAGGCTGTTTAACCAGTGGTGTAGGCACACCATACAATGCTGTAATCATGTGCCCTTACTGATGCCACACAAACCACCTGCTATTTGAAGAATGGAAATGGGCTTCCCCTAACCCAAGTAGCACATGTTTGCATCACTTTCCCTATAAAAATATTAAATGCATATTTTTTCAAAGCATGACACTGTTATTTTATGCATTAATTTACACATTTGTGACAGAGTATTTCTCAAAATAGCAATGTTTTTTTAAATAACATGCAGAAAATTGCAATCATTATAGCACAAACAGTATGCATAGCTACACCATTCTATTGCAAAGAAATTGTAGATGTGAAAGGTGGGCTTTAGGGATGGTGGAGTCATCTATCATTTAAAAAAAAACATTTATCCATAGTAAAGGTTAATTGAGCACATGCTCGCCTAACTGTAAACATACACACACACACACACACACACACACACACACACACACACACACACACACACACACACACACACACACACACCTTTCATGTTGTGCCTTGAACTTACTACCTATCTAATTAAACAATATAGATAATGTACTAATAGCAAGTGCCATAGGAGAGGTCTGACTATTAAGGTGAGAGAGTGAGTGTACTTTTTTCCAGGATGACATCATCATCAGTGGGTTTCATAGGTTCATAGGTTCAGGCTTATGGCCCTGGAGCCCTTACAAGCCTAGCCCATAGAAGTGCCCTGGCATCATGCCACCCAACATTAATTCCAAGTGCCTCTATCAAGTAGAGCCACTGGAGTGATCCCCGGGGTGAACTTTCTATTTCCCATCCACACATCAAGATTTCCCTTGAAGAGGGCCAGTGAGGTGCTCTGCTTGACGTGGATGGGAAGCCTATTCCAGAGCATGGGTAGTCTCTGGGTTATAAATCTGTCCCTCCAACATGTCCTTTTGATTGTGGTAATGAGGTTGAGGTCTCTGGAGCATGTGGTGGGGAGGGATTTGGATTTCTTTAGATGTAGCCTTTCTAATAGAGCTGGGTCAGACATGGCTTTGTAAGTCAAGCAGAGATTGCCTTTTAGTAGATGATATGAGACAGAGAATAGCTGGCGTTTTTTGAGTCTGTCCATGTAGGACATGTGTTTAAAGCCTAGGATCCTCTTCATGAGGTACTTTTGTGGACTTTCCAGCTGTTGCATATGGCTAGTGAGGTACATGCCAAATGGGGCATAATACCCAATGATTAGCCTAATGAGGGAAGAGTAGAGAGAAATGATGATTTATTTCTTCCTGGGTGCAAAACCCTTGGTAATGAGATGTGCCACATAGAAGGACTTTCTGACCACAGTGGAAATGTGGTGGTCAAAGGAGAGATTGCTGTCAACTAGTGTCTCCAGATCTCTTATAATGCCTTCAACATTCAGTAGTCTCCCAGCAATGTGATAATTAATGGGAACTGAGTTTTTCCCAAAGGGGATAATGACACATTTTTTAGCATTAAGCTTAAGGCCATGGTTTTGATACCAGTCATTGGTCTCAGTGAGGCCTTTCTGTAGGATATCTACATCACTTGGGGATTTAATAATGGCTCTGCTTGCAGTCGTCTGTGAATTTGATCAGCTAGAGTCCATCCGTGTTGGCCTGGACTTCTGAGAAGTACATGCCAAACAAGAGAGGACCCAGGACTGATCCCTGTGGGACTCCACTCATGACTGGTCAGAAGTCTGATTTGGAGTCTGTTACTTTCACACTGTGGGTTCTATCTGTGAGCCAATTTGCAACCCACCTAGTGATATAGGGGTTGATGCCTAGTTTTGTGAGTTTATCAATAATTCCTGAATGGGGAATGGTATCAAAGGCCTTGGCCAGATCGAGGTAGGCTATATGAACTGCCTTGCCCTCATCCACAACTCTGGTGACTGACTCAAAGAAGTCAACCAGGTTGAGCAGGCATGATCTGCATTTTACAAAACCAAATTGCGTGGGATTTAGAGTTTGGAGATTTCCTATATCCTTGTTAATTAGGTCCATAATGATGCCTTCCATAGCTTTACATATCAGATTGTCAGGTTAACGGGGTGATAATTCCCAAAGTCTGTAGTCACTCCCCCTTTATGGAGAGGGATGACTGTAGCAGTGTTCCACTCGGTAGGGACAAAGCCTGAGGTGAGGCTGTGATTGAACAGGGCACACGAATGTGGTGCCTGTTCTCTTTGTAGTTCATGTAGAACACATCCAGGGCAATTGTTGGGAACCATGGAAGCTGTATTCTTGGCTTTGGACACTCCAGCTTTAACCTGTGCTATAGTAATGCTGCATGTCTGGTATTCCTCCAGTATTGTGATTGGTCATTTATGGGATGGAGATGGGTAAAGTTGGCACTGAATCTGTTGGTCAGTATGTTGGCAATATCTGTTGGCTCAGTATTGGAGGTACCATTGTGCATGTAACTCAGAGCAAACCTGGGTATTGCTGTGGAGATTCTAGATATAACTATAGAAGGTGTTGTGGATGTTTTTAGTGTCTGCCGCAATTTTGCCTTCATAGATGGCTTTAGAGGTTTTGATGAGGGATCTCAACTTTATGTTGAGGCTAATAAGGGAGTTTTTCCAGTCTTGTGACTTCACCTTTTTCTGAAACAGTTTCTTACTTCTGTTGTAGAGTGTATTAATAGCAGGGGACCACCAGATTGGCTTCCTTTTTTTGGAGGACAGAGTCTTGGTTCTGTTGGTCATGGCTAGTTCCATGCATTTATGTACATGCTTGTACAGTGCATTGGTGTATGATTCGGCAGTCATGCATCTATTTGCCATTGACATGGGTGCTGTGAAGGTAGCCACTTTTGTTTTTAGGAGCCCAAAGTCAACTTTGGAGAAGTTTTTCATGGTAGTTACCTTTGTGGGGGTGTGTGGTGAGATGTGGATTTCCATGGTGATTAGTTTGTGATCAGATCTAACCAGGGAGGAATTGACTATTTGTCTAGAGCAATGGTTCCCCACATTAGTAATAGCCAGGTCAAGGATGTTGCTTCCTCTAGTGGGGGTAAGAATGAGCTTGTCCAGTGCACTGGAATTGATGAATTCCCGGAAGCATTGGACCAGTGTTTGGTACATGAGTAGTTTTCCCAGTTGATGGAGGGTTAGTAGAAGTCACCTAATATGAGAGTGCTGGGTTGGACCCTAATAGTGTCCAAGGTGCTTAGGAACATGGATTGAGAGTCTTGGACATGGTTGGGGACCTATAGCAGGCTATAACCTGAATTGCCATCTTACCAAATGTTAGTTGGAAGATGTTTCAGGTAATAGTGGTATAAGGAAGCTATGTGCACATTTAAATGCATTCTCTTCAGGGTAAGTGGAGACAGCAGCAAGCATTGCACATGTACACACACACACACACACACACACACACACACACACACACACACACACACACACACACACACACACACACACACACACACACACACACACACACACAGAGAGAGAAGTGTGGACATCAAAACTGCTACCTATCTAGTTACATAATCCAGAGAACAATGTATAAGTTTTAAGCAGCACAGGCAAAGTCTGACTCTTAAGGCGAGACAGTACACTTTTGTCAGGATGATCACATCAGTGTGCTTAATACAGGATGTTTCCATAACAATTGGGATAAGGGTACTGGTGGAGCACAGTTAAATGTATTATTCATTAGGGAAGTGTAGACAGTACCAAATGTTTTACACACACACACACACACACACACAAAACACAGACAAGCTTTTTTTTCATGTTAGGCATTGAACTGCCTACCTAATTACATAGGGCTGGATTCATGAAGGCTTGCATGGAGTCTAAGAGTAGAGTAAGACTCCAGACACCAATCTGTCTGCCGAGCGATCCAGAAACAGCCGGCAGGGGCGTGCATGAGAGCTCCTAAAACTACCCTTGCATGGATAGTGTCATGTTATGCAAATTACTTCATTTGCTGCTGAAAGCTATGCAAATGTGGTAAATTTGCGATCCAGGAAACACTAACCTGTCCAAGTAAGAGTATTGTTATTGCAGAAATGTAATCCGTTGGTAACAGAGTACCATTCTGCAAATAGCAAAACGGAGCTATGACAGCTCCAAATAAAGGATGCATCCAGTTGAGGAAGCATGCCAATGGCCAAATATAAGGCCATTGGCATTTTTTTCTGTTGCAAAATAATAAAAAATATTTTTTTTCCCCGATCTCCGATGTTTAAGCATAGCACAGCACCGCGCAAATATGTGGCGTTCTCAAAACCAGAAAAAAATAAAATAAAAGCCAAAAATAGGCATTTTATCAAAAATATTCATCTGCCATGCAGGTGAATGGCAGGCTGAAGACAACATGGCTACTGAGTAGTGGTTGCTAAGGGGGGAAGCTCAGTCTGAGAGATGTAACCAAGCATTAGTAGGCAATCCTATGCAAATGAGGGTAAGGATAGTGAATCCCAATTTGCCCTGCCATGTGAACCATGTCCTTAGAGTGTAAGAGTAGGATTAGGGGAGTAACAGAGTAGAAAATAGGTGACATCATGAGGGGGTATGTATCAAAGACTGTAAGCTTATTGGAGCAGAGTGGCATGTGTTTGCTGTAAGTGACTCAGGACTGGAAGATGCGTGTCTACAGTTGTCTTAAGTGAAACCCAGAAACCGAAGGTGTAAGCTGTAGATATCACCAAAGTTTCTTGCAAAGATGCTTACACTGTGTTTGCGTGTGCGCGGCTGTAAACCCGTCTAAGCCTGTGTGCACGTATGTGTGCCCGTGTAAGCCTGTGTAAGGCTGTCTAAGCCTGTGTGCATGCATGTGCACCCACCTAAGCCTGTGTAAGCCTGTGTAAACCTGTGTGGGTGCGTGTGTGCTCGTGTGCACGTGTTTGTGCGTCGCTGCCCCCTGTGAAAACAGAAAGGGAAAAGGAAGGAAAAGAAGTAGTAGGAAGTTAACCAAGGAGAACTAGCAGACCTGCTAGGTGAAATCAATCAGAATCAGCCAATTATACAGGCAGTACACTAGCCTAGCCCAACCCAGAACTTAAAACTCTGCAAACAACATTCCCCCAGGTTTTTCTCAGAAACACTGCAACACTGCAGTCTACAAAGAGAAGTGAAAACTTAAAAAGCTTAACTGAGACAAAAAAATGTTAGGGGCTGCCATTGCTATTATAAGGCAACATGTGCAAGATGCTGAGGGTGGTGCCATTGCGAATGCTGCTGAGCAACCCACAGTGAGGAGAAGGAGAAGAGTGTACAGACCCAGGCTAACCTACCAGGGGCTACATGAGCTGGAGATAGTGGAGCGCTATAGAGTGGACAGAGACCTCCTGCAGCAAATTGATGAGCTGTGCAGGCCACGCCTCACACACAGAACCAACAGAGGGGAACCCATCCCAGAGGAAACCAAGGTATGTGTTGGCCTAAGAATACTAGCAACAGGTACCTTCCAGAGACTAACTGGTGATATGATGGGGATTTCACAGTCATCAGCATCCAGGGTACTGCACCAGTTCCTGAATGCCATGTCAGCACATGTCGGTGATCACGTATATTTCCCCAATTCTCATGAGGTATTGGCCAGCAATATGCATCTTTTCCAGCAAATAGCGGAATACCCTGAGGTAGTGGGTACAATTGACTGCACGCACATACACATCAAAGCACCAGCTGGTGAGCAGGGTAGGGCCTACATCAACCGCAAGGGCTTCCACTCCATCAACTGCCAGGTCATGTGCGATACCCAGGGCATAATACTGAATGTGTGTGCTGGCTACCCTGGAAGCTACCACGATTCCCATATCTGGAATCTGATGCAGCTGTACCAGGCATTTGCCAATGGGGACATCCCTGATGGTCACCTAGTGGGGGATGCCGGATACGCACTGGAGCCGTGGCTGATGACACCCATCAGAAATGCACACACACCTGAACAAGAACTCCATAATGAGGCACATGCACAAACATGAAATGTAATCGAGCATGTGTTTGGGAATGCTCAAGTCACGGTTCCGGTGCCTGGACACATCAGGTGGAGCCTTGCAGTACTCACCAACTACATGTACCCAAATTGTCATGGTATGTGCCATGCTACACAATATGATCCTGCGAAAACAGCTGCAGCAGGAACAGCATGGGGCAGGGTCAAACAGCCCCCCACCATTGCCAAGGCCTGGACAGGCACAGCGTCACTTGGAGGATGAACAACCTGAGCCTGCCCCAGTAGGCAGAAAGAGGCGTGCCCAGTATGCCTTGGCCTTGGCAAAGAGGCAACGCATAGCACATACTCTGGCTCAGTAGGAGCCCTGGAAATGTTACCTCTCTCTGACTCGCACATAAAATAAAAGGGATGCCTAACTTGACACTACCTGTTTCCAAACATGTATAGGGAGTGTAGTATGTGCATCTGACATAAGCAGCCCTGCAGCACCACCTGAGGCATGATTGCCATGTTTTAAGCAATATAAAGCAGTGCTGAGCAGCTTTTATCAATATTTAGTATATGTAAACAAAATTGCATGTGCTAACTAGCGCAATGTCAGGCAACGTTGATCAATGTTGGGCAAGCTCGGGCAAAGTTGAGCAAAGACAGGTAAACATGCTTATATTAGCTTTACTGTCCCTAAAGCAGTCTGGTCTGCCCAGCATGAAAATAAAAAGCAGTGACAAGGCTCGAACCCAGGATACTGTGCACTATAGTCACAGTACTGAAACACTAAGCCATGATAGCATTACAGTAGTGCAGACACAGCAGGACAATTGTACACTAATGCAAACACAATGAAATGCTGTAACATGCCCCTAAAGAGGCATATGGGTAACCTCCCCCACAAGCCTATGCAGACAGAGATCATCAGGCCAGGCGGTGTGATGTGGGTTGTGTAGGCTATGAAGTTGCAATCTAATATACGTGGCATTGGATGGTAAGACGTGTTGTACAGTAGTATGCCTCAAGCCAGTACAATAGGCAACAATACAGACTGAAATGGTGTACCGTACATAGCAGTGCAGGCATAGCAAATGTGTATAAGTGTCAGGTGAACCCTTCATCCTATGTACACCCACAGTAACAATCAAGTGTGCCCCCAGGTAGAAATGTACAAAGAATAGCTGTCCCCCCGTATGTTGAAATGTTAAGTCTATGCAAAGTGTCTGATGGAAGCCCTGCAGGCATAGCATGATCCCTGTTGATCTATGACACAAAGGTGAGTCCTGCTGTAAAAATACAATTTGATTTTCCATACACATATAGTATAAATGTCTATACCGGGCGTGCTAACACACTCCAAAAAATGTAGTGGACTTCATTCAGCATCACACTGAAAGGTCATACTGGGCAGGCTCACACACTTAAATAAACAAAGCAAATGTCAGGCAACAACATACTGAAAGGTCATACTGGGCATGCTCACACACTTATGCCAAATACGGAGGTGATAATAAGGGATCTATGGACAAATGTGGACAGACATCTCTACTTCCAGAAACACATTCACAAAGTTGTCAGAAAATCATGCTATGTGTTCACACAAACTGCCAAGGTCTGTGCATGTAGGTCAAAGGAGGTTTCCACTACTCATCAGTCATCAGACCCATCAGAGAGTACCACAACACACTTGCGATGAATATGACTAGACACATTCAGCAGCCAGAAAGACCACTGAAGTACCCTAACAAGAGGATTACTGGCCTCAAACAGTTGCCCCATGCAAGAAGACTGAATGTAACCCAATCTGTACTCTGTTGCATATTGTCTACTCAGGAGATCTCTGCCCAACAGACAGGTCCATGTCATGGCTACACTCATATCTGTTCTGAGTTATAGCTCAATTGCACTAAATATACAGACCCAACTGATATTGTCAACATCCTGGCAGATAGGATCAGTGTTAACTTTACCCTCCTCTCACCCACGAAAGAGCACATCTCTATAATGGAAGACTGCAAAGTTGCTGTCATCACGGCTGCACAGGTAAAAAACACTCTCCAAAGCCAGTATCACAGCAGCCATGGGACCAGATAATTTCACAGGCTGTGTTCCACCCAAACCACAGATCGAACAGGCACCACACTGACGTACCATGAGCAGACATAGCCTCACCTCATGCTTTGTGCCAGCTGAATGGTGCACAGTGATGGTTATCCCACTACACAAGGGTGGAGACACCACAGACCCCAGGAAATAGTGCCCCATTACCCTGATGAGCCCGCTCTTCAAGGCCATGGAATGTATCATCATACAACATATAAAAAAATTACATTGGTAATCCCCAAACCCTGGACCACAACCATGTTGGGTTTGTAAAATGCAGATCATGTCTCCTAAACCTGATAGATGACACTGAAGCAGTCAACAGAACCATAGACAAGGGTAAGGTGATTCACACAGCCTATGTTGATCCTGCCACAGCTTACAACACCACCCCACACTCTGAAAATATAGCTAAACCCACTAAACTAGGTATAAATTGCTATGTCACAAGATGGGTTGCCAACAGGCTTACTGACAGAACACACACTGTGAAAGTAGCAGACTCCAGGTATGACTTTGGACCAGTGACAAGTGCAGTACCACAAGGTCCAATTCTGTGTCTTGTCCTGTTTAGTATCTACTTCCCTGAAGTAAACTTTAACATGGAAGGTATGTGGCTACTGAAGTTTCCAGAGGACTGCAAACTAGGAGCCATAATTGTAAACATTAAAGATGTGGACATCCTGCAAAAGGGCCTCATTGAGACAGATGGCTGTTGTCAAAGCCATGGGCTCTAGCTCAATGCCAAAAGGTGCATTGTCATCCCCTTTGTTAAAAACTCTGTAGCCAAGAACTACAACATAGGTGGTAGTATACTTAACACTGAAAGTGTGACAAGAAACCTTGGGTCACAGGTGGACAATGGACACAACTGTGATAATCACATCCCCACAGTAGTCAGGAAACCCTGCTATGTGGCACACCTCATCACAAAATGTGTCTCATGCAGAATAGAAGAGGACATTGTTCCCCACTCCTCATCACTCACTAGAACTATAATAGAGTACAATGCCACTTTTGCTATGTACCTCACAAGACAACTACAACAACTGGAAAGCCTGCAGCAATACCTCAAAAAGAGCATTAGTGGCCTGAAATACATGCCATACACAGACCATCTCAAAATGCTCCATCTGTACTCCCTTGCATATCGCCTTCTCAGATGTGTTCCCTGCCTAACATACAAAGCTATGTCAAACACAGAGCTGTTGGACATGCTCCACGTAAAACACCCACAATCCCTCTGACCTTCTGACCCAAAACCACGAGTGAAATACAAAAGGAAGGGGTGTACCCATTTACCCTATGGATACCCACACCTTCAGGTTAGTGGCACAGCATGAGGCCTTGGAGACCATGAAAGCACAACTAACATTGGGCAAAGCTGCTCATCAGATTGTAGTCTGCTACAGATCACCTACCTTGTCACAGGAACCTCACTCAGTATTCCTGAGAACAGTGGAAAATATAAAGGTCCTATCAAACACCATTATTTGAGGTGATTACAACTACCCAAACATTGAGGGGGAGAATTACTCGTGTACAACATCCTTTTCCCAATGTTTCCTAGAGTTTAAAAACTCTAACACCCTGGAACAGCTTGTCACCATGCCCACTAGAGGTGACACCATACTGGACATGATCATCACCAACATGGGGTACCAGTGTTCCACAACAGAGATAAAACCCTCACTGGTAATATCATATCATAAAGTAATCGCACTGGACATCCACATCCCACCCCCCCACCCAGTCAATGACACCACCGTGAAGACATTTTCAAAAGCAAACTGTACAGGTCCCAAGACCAAAGTGGAAATTTCCAAAACCCTCTTGCTATAGGATAATGGTATACAATCTGCCGAATCATTTACAAGTGCATCCTATGAGCATCTACAGGGATGCATGGATCGAGACATCACAAATAAAACCAAGATGCACTCCTCCAAAAATAAGAAAACAATCTGGTGGTTGTTGCCCATAAATAAGCTAGACAACAGAAGGAGGAAATTAACACCTGATAGAGCCAACTTCACTAAAGGAAAGGCATCACTGATCATTATTAGGAAGAAACAATGATAGCTCATAAAATAATTCAAGGACAGTTTCTAAAGACAAATTGTCAAGGAATGTAAGAATAACAACCACAAAGCCTGCAGTAGTTATACCAGACATGTAGGTGTCAACTTCCAAATATTCTGTCAGCGACTGACAAATGGCAAGAAATACACTGAACCAACTTTCATTGCCCACATCCTGGGGGACAAGTACAGTGTAAACTTCCCCCTATCACCCCCAAAAGGGCCTGTGTCCATCACAGAAGGAAGCAGAGCCCCAGACTTCATGGACATGCAGGTAAAGACAGCCCTCTCCAAAGCCAAGAACACAGCATCAATGGGGCTGGATGGTGTCCCAGGTTGCGTCTTACACTAGGCCCAAAAGGAACTACACCCTCACCTACATTCACTGCCCAGATTCTTTCATATCACAGGCTATGTACCCAAAGAATGGCATACACTAACAGTCATCCAGCTCCACAAAGGGAGTGCCACAACAGAACCTGGAAATCATTGCCCTATATGTCTACTCAGTCTGGTCTACAAAGCTATTGAGCAAATTGTCATGGAACACAAAAACAGAGACATTGGGGACCTCCAGCCACTGGACTCTACACAACCTTGCCTTGTTAAAGGCAGATCCTGCCTGCTAAACATAGTTGACTTATTTCAAATGGTTACCAAGGACATAGATGGAGGTGAAAGTAGTCCATACAGCCCACCTGGAGCTCACTAAGTACTTTTTACACCATTCCCCACTCTGTCATCATGGACATGCTTACCAGCTTGAACATTAACAGCTATGTCGCAGGATGGGTGGCCAAGTGGCTCACAGATCAAACACACATGTTCAGAGTTGCGGGTACCATGTCCGACTCTAAGCCAGTCACAAATGGCATACCACAAGTCTTGGTCCTGGGACTCCACCTGTTCAGTAGACACTGCTCAGAGGTACAGGCAAGCACGGGAGGAGTATGCCTGAAGAGGTTTGCAGATGACTGCTAACTGTGGTCCATAATCGACTCAATGGCTGACACACACATCCTCCAGAAGGGGCTTACAAGGACAGATACCTGGTGTCAAAACAATGTTCCAAGCAGAATTCCAAAGAATGCATAGTCATCCCCTTTGGCTAAAACAAAGTGCAAACAAATTACCACATAGGTGGTACTCCAGTATGTACAGAGAAAGTCATGAAGGCCCTGGGGACACAGTTAGATAGTAAACTCTCCTTTGTTGATCACATGGCCAAAGTGTTTAGACATTCCTTCTATGTAGCCTACCCAATGTCACCTAATGTAACCCACTTTGTCAGGTCTGATGATGTCACCATCCTACAAATATACCTGTGGAAAAGAGAACTCACAGTAATGTGTATAGCGCGTCGTGTAAATGCGTATTCCTGTAGTATCATAAACCAGTTAGGTAGGGGTTTGAATCCTGCACTTGTCAAGTGTGTGTGTGTGTGTGTGTGTGTGTGTGTGTGTGTGTGTGTGTGTGTGTGTGTGTGTGTGTGTGTGTGTGTGTGTGTGTGTGTGTGTGTGTGATCTCCTTGGAGAGGAGCAACCCTTTTGGAGAGTAGTAAAATGCCTTAAATGTGGTATACTAATTTTGGTCAAGTCTAATGATGTCACCATCCTACAAATATACATGTGGAAAAGAGAACTCACAGTAATGTGTATAGTGTGTCATGTTAATGCATACTCCTCTAGTATCATGAAGTAGTTAGGTAGGGGGTTGAATCGTGTGTGTGTGTGTGTGTGTGTGTGTGTGTGTGTGTGTGTGTGTGTGTGTGTGTGTGTGTGTACTGTATGTGTGTGACACTGTTGGTCAATGTGTTGTGGGTTTTGCTTTAACTACTGTATGACATATCAGTATGACAACAGTATGTGCATTGGACATGTGAGGTAGCTGTGTGGCAAATACATATACGTACATGTGACCTCAATTATTGCATGTGTGGGAACCCTGCTTTCTCCAAGAACACATCTGTCATCTTTTCCAGAGTGTGCTGCTGCTTTCCAGACCTTAGGTCACATCTGTATGCTTGTGGCAAGGCCAGCCACTGCAGTGATCCCTGGCCTAGGTCATCTGTGTCACACACACTCATTACAGTTTCTATTGAATTGTGTGAGTGAGGGTTTATGGCCGAGGTATATGTCAGACCTGTTCAAACGCAGCAAAGTGTGTCAATGATAGCTATTCATTATAAGTGTACAACAACCTTTGTGGATATGCATGCAGATCCCTTATTGTTTATGTGATCCACCGAGGTATTTAAAAATACCTTTGGAAATGTGATTATCAAAGGAGAGATGATGTACCACTTGGTTGCATGTACACATCAGTACCTGTTCTTCATGTTGGTGGCTACTACCTATGTGGTACTGTGGGGATACTATGTTCCGTTAAGGTGGATGACTATGCTTTGGTTGGCTTATAGCTTTACAGCATGGGGTTTGACAACAGGGATCTGTCTGTGTGATACCCTTGTGGAGGATGTGTGTGTCATCTGGAGAATGCATTATAGGCCACAGTATGCATTACCAGACGTGGACGGACATATCCCTACTGTGATTGCTTGTACCTAAGAGAGCTATATGCCAAACAGGAGTGGTCTCAGTAATGGGTGCAGGTGAATACCACTGGTTACTGGCATAGTATAGTACCTGAAGGATCCAAATGTTACTGTGTGTCCTACATCTGTGTGTCAGTTGTCAATACATCATCTAACGATTGGTTTTGGTCAGGCTGTTGAAGTTATGTATACTGCCAGAATGCAAAACAATGACAGATAGTAACAGTATCACCCACAGCACAGTGTCAAACCATGTCATACACACGTGTAGTCAAGTTCCGAAATGTGTGTAGTACAATGCATACTGGCCACCAATAGAAACTATGGAGTGTTACTGTGTAATACAGGACATGTCACCCTGCCCATGTGTCCACTATGCACATACATGCAAACAGTGCACCTCCACCATGTTCACAAATGTACACCTGCAAATCTGTGCCACACACATCCCACACATAATGTTCACTCTCTAACACATGCTGCCAATACTACACACACCAGCCAAGTGGCACATGGGCGGAAAATACACTATTGGAACTAACCCTGGTGTAAACATTACTACATTGACAATCATAGCTTAAATGCATCATGCCTGCTCAGCTACACCTTCAAGCATATCATTCCACTCTACTGCTGACAACATGCTAACATTGCTATACTGCTATAAAGTCACCCTGTGCATCAGCACCATGGTAGCCTGTTCCTGCATCGATGTTACAGATGACAGGAGGTGGCACAGGTTTCATCATATGCACAGGGTTTGTTGTTGGTTTGCCAGAGGCCTACAGTGAGCCATACAATCGACATGTGTGTGTGTGTGTGTGTGTGTGTGTGTGTGTGTGTGTGTGTGTGTGTGTGTGTGTGTGTGTGTGTGTGTGAGGGCCAAGAGTACTGCTATGGGCCAATGTTGATGTAATGTGTGCAGGTATGTGTTAGCCCTAGGTGTCTTGTTTATGTGCGTGTGTGTCTGCATGCACACAGTTCCACCATGTGACTGCCATATATGGGTATATGTGGGACAACCACAGACTGTACCTGCCAGGCTTTACAGATCACCTTCTCTGGCCATGGATACGGTACCTGTGCCTGGCAGGGGTGCTACTGACACTATGAGGTACTAAGCCAGACTGGGTACCATCCCCAGAGGTAGATGGATGTACACTGGACCCAGGTCCCTGCTGGGACTGTCTAGAGCCACGTGCATGTGGTCTTCAAGGACGGTCTATGGACAGCCCAACCCCAAAATTGCTGGGGCTGGTACTGGCACTACGGGAGCGGCTGTGACTTGAGGGACATCCGCGGCAACTGCCAGCTGCTGATGTTGCTGCCATACGTCCACGTCAATGACTCAACCTTCCCGCACTGTCCTGATACAACATGGACATGACATTGTGGAGGACATCTAATGTCTCACCCCAATGTCTATCAGTGACCTCAGTGTAATTATGGATGGCACCTGCTAGGTCATGGATACTGTCAATTATGGTGGTTTTATGTGCCCTCTGTGCCTTTAGTCCCTGTCTGGTGTACCGTTCCATATGTGCCTGTGCCTCCATGACAGCCTAGAACATGCGTGAGATTGTAAGACCTGTGGCACGTCTGCCAATGGCATGATGAGCAGCAGTGCTCTGACAAGAGCCCCTGGACGTCTGCCTATGTGGTACCCTTCCAGACATCTGGGTATGGCTGCTGTGTCGGGATGTATGTGCCACAGATACCACACTGTCCTGGCTAATGCTGGCTGTACGCTCTCCCTCAGCTAAGGGCATTGGTGATGGATGTATTGGCAGTATGACTGTGTGCATGGATGGGGTGGACACTTGTGTACTGTCGACTCGTGGCTCAACAACAGACCCTGGCAAACATGCCTGTGCCTCAACACACCTATCATTATTATCACTATTATGCTCAGTGACATCAGTTTCCCTGCTGCAGTGAACCAGCCCAAACTCAGCACCTGTGAGAGGAAGACAGGAAACACACTTTACGACCTGTACATGATGTAGGCACACATGCACACATACACACATGCACACATGAACACATGCACACTTGCACACATACACACATGAACACATTTATTTATTTTATTTATTTATTGCAGTTGGTTTACCAGGATAGTCCATTAGGCCAAAATGAACCCATTTTCAATGGAGTCCTGGGGAGAAAAGCTCCAAACAATCAAGATTACAGTAGGTTATGAATGATAATTATACAAATGTAAAAAATATGAAAGATAATTATACAATTTAAAAAAAAAAACAATTCAAGCAAACAATAACAAATAGTACACAAAAGTTACAAATTAATACAAAGTAGTGATTGAAACTAACAGATGATACAAACTAAAAATGGAATAGTGCAAGTAAATATTTAGAAGTCATTTTGTCCTAGGATTCAAACACTTAAATGAGCAGCATCATATATTCATGCAAATATCATAATAATATTCATGCAGATATCATAATAATAAGAATGGATGAGTTAGGAGTAATGAAACAGAAAAATGCTGGTGTAATCAGGGGAAGTAAAGAAGATGGGAAATGCCAGTGCTAGTTATGTGGGATGGGAGCATTCCCAGAGGGATACTAGATGAGAATGAAGAGATTTTTTAAAAATAAAATGGTTAGAGCTGATACGAATGGATGGTAGCAGGGAGTTCCAGGGGCGAGCCAGACTATAGGATAGAAGATTTTTGCCTGGGGGACTTGTTGGTTTATACACTTCTAATAGATTTTGGTTATTAGACCTTAATACTCTATCAGGTAGGTGCATTTTAAAGGCAGTACAAAGGGAGGGACAGAGAGAGGCATTGAAAATCAGCTTGTGTACAAGAGTTAGTTGAGTATAGGTGAGAAGATTGGGTAGTTCTAGCCATTTTAGTTTTTGGAGAGAGGAGCAATGGTGGGTAGAGGACTTCCGGCTGGTGGCAAACTTGGCAATTTTGTTGTAGCAAGAGGAAAGTTGTGTTTTCAGAGAGGACTGCAGATTAGTTAGAAGTGGAGCTCCATAGAGAAGGGAGGGGATAAGAAAGGAAGTAGAGAGAGTAATTTTGGTGGCAGGAGTAAGGTAATGATTTTGTCGATAGAGCATACCTAGTTTTTGATGTTTTTTTTGATATTTAGTTGTAAATGAGAGTTGAAATTGAGCTGGTTGTCAATTTGGACCCCGAGTAATTTGGTCTCTGAGACCAGTTCCAGATGTATGTTATTTTGACTAGTAATAGAGAAAATGTTTATATCGAGGGAGGTGACTTTAGAGGGTGTAAAAACCATTAGTTTGGTTTTAGAAACATTGAGTGCTAGGTGATTTTGTTTCATCCATTGCTCAGTGGTTGAAAAAGCATCTTGAGTAAGCTTTAGAAGTGTAGGGATAGATGTGGCAGAGCAGATAATAGTTGAATCATCTGCATATTGGATGATGTTTGAGAAAGGGATAGAGTTGCAGAAGTCATTTATAAATATATTAAAGAGGAGGGGACCCAATATGGAACCTTGGGGAACTCCGATTGGGGTATTAAGAAATGAGGAGGTGGCCTTTCTCCATTTTACTGCTTGAAATCTATGGGATAGGTAGCTGGAGAACCAATTTAAAGATGAAGGAGATAGGTTAAGTTTTGAGAGTTTAGTTAAAAGCAGGCTGTGTGAGATAGTGTTGAAGGCCTTAGAGAGGTCTAGTAATAGGGCAGAGACAAATAGACCAGAGTCCCGGGCTTTTTTAATAGTTTCAAGGAAGGAGAGGAGGGCTGTCATAGTGCTGTGATTTGGTCTGAATACATGTTGTGTGGGAGTTAGTAGGTGATTATCTAAGAGATGTGGTAGGAGTTGAAGTTGGATACACTTTTCAAGGAGTTTAGAGATGGGAGGCAGGATAGCAATGGGGCGGAAATTAGTAACATTGTTATTGTTGCCCCCTTTATGTAATGGTATGATAAAGGCCTTTTTCCAGATTTGGGGTACTGTACTTTCTTGGATAGAGCAGCTGATTAGAATGCTATTGGGGTAGGCAATTGCTTCAGCTGCTGTGCTAAGAAAGAAAAAGGGGATATTATCAGGAGCATTAGTGCATGGCTTCAGTTTTAGAAGGAGTTTTTTGATAGTAGACGTGGGTATAGGCTTTAGTGAGAATAGTGGGGAGTGGGAAGAGGGGGTATTAGGGGATGAAGAAGGTGAGGAAGTGAGAGTAGGAGAAGAGGTAGAGGGTAGATAGCGGATGAGAATGAGGGAGTGGTAGCAGTGCAGGGCAGAGTATTGGTAGGTGGGGATTGGGGGTGAGTTGGAGAATGTGATATAGTTAGGGAAAGAAGAGTTTAATTTAGAGATGTATTCAATGAAAAAAGAGTTAAATTGTGTGGCTAGGTCAGTATGTATCAGGAGCATTAGGGTCTGGGGTGGGGGTGTCTGGTTTGCTGGGGTTGAGGAGGTTAGAGATACCTTTCCAGAATTTCTGAGGATTTGTTTTGTCATTGTTTTGGAGTATGGAGAAGTAATTTTGTCGATCAGAGATGATGAGTTTTTTTACTTTATTTCGAAGTGTATTGTATTCATTATAGTTGAGGGTGGTCCTATTTTTCTGGAAGTGTGTCCAGGCTTTATCTCTATGCCACATTGTTGCTAATGTGTTTTTGGTAAACCATGGGGCAGTTTTAATTTTTATTCTCTTTGTCCTTAAGGGAGCATGGAAGTCTAGAACTTTTAAGAATGTTGAGTTGAAGTGGGCAACTGCATTATCTAAAGGCAATGTTTTTAGACAGTCCCAGTTTATTGCTTTTAGGGAATTAGAAAAGGTTGATGGATTAAAGTTTTTTTGATTCCGGATAGTAATAAAATTATGGGTGTGATGTAGGAGCAAGGGGAGACGGTGAGTGAAAGTGGGTAAGTGGTCACTAAGAGGATCTGGAAAAGTACCACTGTCGGAGAAATAGTGGGGATGAGAGACTAAAATCCAGTCTAGAATACTGCCACTAGAGAGTTTTTTTGAGGGGCGTGTTATAGACTTGATTAGCTGTGAAAAATTGTAGAGGTTGATGTTAAGTGGGTTTGTAGGAGACTGAATGGAGGCCCAGTTAATATTCATGTCTCCTAAGATTATTGTTTCATTGCTAATGTTGTTGGAGAGCCAGGAGAGGATGTCTTCGAGTGTAGAAATATTATCCCCTGGGGGGATGTAGAGGGAAGCTATACATATGTGCTTGTGTTTGTTGACTTGAAGTAGTGTTAGGAGTAGTTCAGCATTGTTAAATTGAGGAGTAGGTTTGTTATAAGGAGTAACAGACAAGGAGGATGAGTATAGGAGAGCTACTCCACCCCCTTTTTTGTGGGACCTGTCTTTTCTAATGATAGAATAGTTTGGAGGAATTATTTCAGAATCTTTTATATGGGATTTTAACCATGTTTCTGAGATGGATAGGATGTCAGGTTTATTATGTATGAGCCAGGCGTGGAGGTTTGGGATTTTGTTGACTATACTTTGGGAGTTTAAGGAAGTAAGTAGTATGGACTTGTCTGTATTAGTTGAGATGGGGGGGCCTGGGTTAGGATGGATATCACCTGATAATAGGTAGGTAACCAGATATAGGATTGGGTTAGAGAGGTAATTGGACAGTTTAGTGAATAGATTAGGTTCTATTATGATTATGGAATATTTACTAGTTACTATGGGGGTAGAATGTTTGTGAAAGGTGATCAGTTTATATGGGAAAAATAGAAGTTTTTTTATGAGAAATAGATGAGGAGAAATTGGGATGTGTGAGTTTGAGGGAGAAGAAGTAAGATGGTTAGTTACATGGAAGGGTTGTGAGTGGTAAGACTTAATAGGCTGGGTGAGGTAGTAAAGATAGGATAAATTAAGAAGAAGAGGTAGTAAAAGGGAGATGAGGTGAGGGTTTAGGTAGCATGTTGAAATGGGGCTACTTACAAGAAAGATTTATGTGTAGAGGAGCTGGTAAGTTCTTAAATAGTGGAGAGAGAGTGGAGAGTTGTGTAAGGATGGGTGTTGAAGTAATAATGGAAGATAATTGTCTAGGTGGGATAGTCTAGGAGAGGTGAGTGAGGGTAAATGTGGGCGGGAAATGGGAAATGGGTGTTCCCAGGTAGCAGGAGACTGATTGGTGTGGAATGGTAGTGGGTGTGGTTATGGGGTAATAAAGGTAGAGGTGCTGGGGGTGGGTGGAATTTGGGGGCAGGGAAGGGGAGCAGAGTGAGCCCGCAGGGCAAACGGAGCTGGAAGAACCAAGGAGGGCAGGAGAGGATCGAGAACCTATCAGTGGAGTGTTGATTGCTTAAGGGTAAGTGGAGGGAACCTGGAATTAGTAGGTTAAAGTGGACTATAATGTTTGAGGAGAGAGAGAGAGAGAGAGAGAGAGATGACTATAATGTTTTTGGAGAGAGAGAGAAAAAGAAAAGTTAAAAGCGTAGAGATAGTACAAGAAGTAAGTGAATTGAAGTCAAAGGTAGTGGGGAGAGGATGCCACCTAGTGGACAAATTCTGAAGTGCACCTAGGCCACCAGGGCAGTCCCTGGACTAGATTGGACTGAAGAGAGAAAGGAGCAAGAGTGGAACAGGGAATTAGATGAGGGGGAGGAAGAGAGATGCAAAAATAAGAAAGGTTTAGGCTGCTGGCTTTCCTGGCAGGGAGCGTACTTAAACACCTGGCAGGGCATAAAACTATAGTAGTTCAAGGCTTAACAGCAAATTCACATACTTCCTTGGAGTCTTCTGTGAGAAGCTTGGTTCAATTTCCAAGAGGGGATGAGGCAGCAGAGTTTGTTATAGTTGGCTGGGCAATTGGCTGAGCTTGTAGTAAAATTAGGGTTAGGTCTAGGTATCCACCTGGGCATAGTCACAGGGGATAATTCATGGCAAAAAGCTGGAGAACAGGAGAGAAAGTTGAGAGAGAAGTAGCACTTTAGCAGTATAAAAACACATTATCTCATAGTAGCAATAAGCAAAAACAATACATTTCACAGGAGCAGTAAGTTAAAATAAATCCCTTTGGCTAATAGTGTGTTTCAATTGAAGACAAATGTACAGATCAGATTTAAGCTTCTACTCATTTATCTAGAGATGCATTAGCAAATAAGAAGGTATTGTACACAATTACAAGAAGGTATTATACACAATTAACACTACTAGTGAAGGCAATTGTTAGACCATGGATGCTAATAGGGATCTGCAGTGTGATCCAGAGTAGGCATCATTAACTGTATGATTGGGGCCTTTAGTTGAGATTATTACAGAACAGAAAACACTCATTAAATAAAGGATTTAATAATACACACACTGGAATATCATTCCTTAGATGGTCCACTACACTAACACTGGTACAAAACCTCTAGCTGGTAAGGTTAAGGTCTATAAGGAGCTATAGTGGTCACAGGAACGACTAACAAATAGCATGTAGTAAGCATTCAAAAATCGCTTAATTGTATAAAACATGCACACATGAACACATGCACACATGCACACATGAACACATGCACACATGCACACATGAACACATGCACACACACACACACACACACACACACACACACACACACACACACACACACACACACACACACACCACCAGCAATCCAGAACATACTCAATAGAGTGTGATGGTGGGGTACAGTATCACAAGCCAAACATTTATATCAAACATATCAGCATGCAGGACGTGTGTTGCTCAACAGCATGCAGTGTGAGTGTAGACAGCCCTTGCTAACAACAGTATACATGGCTTTGATGCATGTGTGTTTTTGTTCAGTGATTGGTCTCACCCTGGAAAGCAATGTGTACATGGACACAACATTGCTGTGCAAGTATTAAAAGCTCTGCTATGTCCTGTGCACCATCACTCACAGGTATACATACCATGGCTGGATGTGTATCTGTGTGTCACATAGATATCCATTTCTGATTAGAGCATCTGTGTCTTTAGCAGATAATTGTGGACACAGGTTTAGCACATGCATGCTATGTATACACACAGGATGAGTGGTGCATGTATACCTGATGGAATACCATTGCTCAACATAGCCATTGTACAGTGGTTATGGTGAGTGTAGGACATATTGTGGACATGCCAGTGCCAGCCATGACATGGTATGCTACAACACAACTGCAACATTAAACATCACACATACACAATGTGTGTCATGTGACCTATGCACTCAATAGCATTTCAAGACATATGTGTGTCACTTTGTACAAATGGTGATTGCTATGCATATTGTGTATAGGTGCATATGTTTGCACACACACAACATTGAGGTGCATAGCAATTAATGATATGTGCAGTACTCTGGCCACTGTAACTGCATGGGGTGTAGTACCATGAGCCATCATCATGCAGCATCATGTGGTCAATCAAGGCTACTAATGTGTGCCAGATCAGCACATAGCATGCTGTACCTGAACTGCAGTACCATGGCTACATTCACCATTTCACAGCCAGTCATTACATGGGTTTGTAAGGTGCCCAATAGGAGGCTTTGCCTAACATGAATGTGTTATGTGTTGGAGAGTGTCACACAGCCACATGAGAGGCCTCTATCCCTCAGGTATATTATGTGTGCTGTGTGGATGACATATGGGATACTGGAGTGTGACCTTACAGCGGGTGTCTGAATATGCCATTTGTAGCATGTTAATGTGTATTGCGTATGACACAGTTGTGTATGTTGTGAGTATGTGTATCGACTCTGCCTATCCAATGTCCACTACAGTGTTGCCACAATTGTGTGCGATGCTCTGTGTATTGCATGTGCTTGAGGCAGCTACTCACGTTACTGAGATGTGCATAGTCTCACAGCAAACATGCACAGCATGCATTATGCACAGGTGTGTGACATGTACATGGCCTACACCTCACCTATGACATGCACATTTAATTAGCAATATTAAATGTAGAACACACTCACCAGCATGGGTCTGCTGCCTTGCTGTCACACCAGAGGGACCTACAAGAATATGAGACAGTTTGTCAGTGGCGACAACTGTCACATTGCTACTGTGTGTTTACAATCTTACAGTAGTACAACGGTTGACAGCCACAGGCCTGCTGATTATATTCCTAATTATTATTATTGCACAACACTAGGCACCACATCTTCTAACTACACAGTACACATCTCACATAAACATGATCTACCAATAGAGGTAACAGTAGTGTACAGCTATGCCATGTTACCTGCATGCTCCGTGTCAACTTGCTGGGTGGCTCCGGCCTCCATAATGATACATGTTAGTTGTTGTTGTTGTTGTTGTAGATGGCCAGGAGCCACCTGGCTCAGGAGCAGCTCCTCCACTCTGGTGAGGGGGGATGGATGGCTACCCCACCACCTGTGGCAAGCTGTTGTCTACAGATATTAGACGCACACTGCCAGACATGTCTAATTAAATCACTGCAGTGATGGCGTACCTGCTCATATGTCTGGTAATGCATGCCTATGTCATTTACCCTATGGACAAGATCTTGCCACAGTGCAGTCGGCTCATGTTGGTCCTGGTTGGTTCTTGAAAACAGCAGGGCGTAGTGCTGAACCAAGGTGGCTGTAATCAGTTCCTCCTCTGCTGGGCTATATGAGGGATTAAGATGGGGGGCCATGACCCTGGAAGACAATAAAACAATATTTGTGAGCAAGTCATGTGGCACACAACATTCTAAAGTACAGATATCAATTAACTGCCATATATAGCAACCTATTGGCTGTCAGAGGATACACACTTTTAATACCAGATATCAGTGCTCAACCCACAACTGCCTGACAGTGCCTGGCACACTCTATATATCAAACCATGTTTTGCACAGCAACAAAGATAAACCAGTATGAAAGATTATGCAACAGTACATGGCACACTGTATGTGACACAATGCACCACCTAGCCACAGGGGGTATATATCAAGCTAATGCATAATGTAATATGTAATCCATTGCAATGATTGTAAAGTCTAGTTACAGTATTACCAGTATACCACACTAGTCATTGATGGCAATCCCCTGCCTAACATATGTGCACATTCGTTAATATAGGTGGCATACTGCTGTACTAGACTACACATGTTGCTATTTATGCACCTATATCTTGTAACACACATATGACCGAGGCCATGGTACAGGCATACACACACACACACACATCAGACATACATACCAGACACAAAGGTATGGCAACCCACATGACCTTTACCTGTGTACCATACAGTACTGTGTGTCAGTAGGTACAAAACCTTTTGCCTGAGGTATGTCATCTGTGAGGACTACGGGGAACACACAAAACAGTAGTTCCAAGAAATTTGGACATACACCATACTGCGCTGTTTAGGTATACAGCTTCAGGCAGTACTATAGTTCATACAGGGGTTGGATTCAGCAGCAGTAACACTCAATAAGCATACATGTACTGCTGTAGCCTACAATGGGACACCCCAGTCGACACCAATGGACAACATCAGACTGTATGGCATACTGCTTTTTCTGCCTAGTAATAGCATACACATCTTTTGCTGGGATCACAGCTAGGACACATAATACCATGACAGAAACAGTTTCCCACTTAGCTATCACACATATACAGGACTCTGACACATTCACCATCACACTCAGTCAGCCTCACATAGCAATTATTGCAACAAGTACATGTGGGTGTGTATCGGTTCATAGGTAGTTTATAGGCTATTGGCCCTAGGGCCTATAGATGTCTATCCATATGCTATCCTGGCCTTTGACACACAGGTAATTTCATTTCACGTGGCCCTGTCAAACAGAGCCACAGAGGTGATTCCCGGGGTGTATTTCCTATCTCCTGTACAATCATCAAGATTATATATGATGACTGCTAATTAGGAGCTTTGTTTGCTATTGATAGGTGTTTTTTTCCAGAGTATGGGATGTCTCTGAGATAGGAATCTATCCCTCCAGCATGTGCTGTTTATTGAGGTGACAAGGTTTAGGTCCCTAGAGTGTGTAGCTTGTAGGGATTGTGATCTGTTTATGTGGAGCATGTCCAACAGCTCTGGGTTTGACATAGCTTTGTATGTTAGGCAGAGGTCACCTCTGGGTAGGTGGTATGCGACACAGTCTAGCTGTGGTTTTGTGAGATGCTCTGCATAGGCCATCTGTTTGAGGCTGGTATTACTCTTTGTGAGGTATGTCTGTGTCCTTTCCAGTTGCTGTAGATGTCTTGTGAGGTACATACCACATGGGGCATTGTACTTTATAATGGGTTTTATGTGTGTGGAGTAGAGGGGAACACTGACCTATATTTCCCTGGATGACACACCTTTTGTGATGATGTGTGCCACGTAGACAGATTACATGACTAGTGTGGCACTGTGATTATCAAAGGGGAGACTACTGTCCACCTGTGTCCCATGGTCTCTTATCACACCTTCGGTGTTAAGTAGACTACCACTTATGTGGTAGTTAACGGGTACTGAGTTTTTGCAAGGAGGGATGCCAATGCAGTGTCAACATTGAGCTTGAGTCCATAGCTTTGTCACCAGGCATCTGTTGCAGTAAATATGACCCTCTCTCTCTCTCTCTCTCTCTCTATATATATATATATATATATATATATATATATATATATATATATATATATAAATATATATATATATCTATATCTATATATATATCTATATATATATATATATATATATATATATATATATATATATATATATATGTACACACACATACATATAAACATCCATTGGTGTACGTATAGATATACATATAGGCACATATACAGTCCACCTTTCATGGTGGAAATATCAAGTATGCGAAGGATGTGAGGTATACAGTTATGTCATAATATTGCTTGCACAGTGTTGTGCGGAATGCATTGAAGGTGTTCTTAGCCTATGTAGCTTTAGCAGGCCTCACTGGCTGCAACACTGCAAACCTGACGAATCATACCCACAGTGTTTAACCACCACATGTCATATACCAGCACTGTATGCTGTCTGGTTTGTCACACACTACAACCTACATTGAAATATGCACATAGCAACCTTCAACAACATATATATGTCCACATTTCACAAACAGTTGCAGTATGTCCCTTGCTCTATGCACATGTACAAATGCTGATATATCTGACACAGACAGATCTCTCTGTATGTGTGTGCCATACACACACAAGGACCAAACTGTTGTAAGTCTGTGTACCTCACGGCTGACCTGTTGGGCCTTGCTGCAACATGAACAGGTGTCACATGTGAGCACACAGTAATATTAGAGGGTGTATATATAGCTGCAAATGCTAGATTAGCATACTAGCCTGGTACAGCTTCTGCCAATGCTAAGCTACACATTAATGACTTTCATGCATTTGTTACTCTGTCACATCCATGTTTATATAACTGTATGCGCTACTCCCCCAAACAGACATTGTACACACTACTGTACAGAACACAGATAACATGGATCAGATGTTTGACATTTAATGCTGAACTACATATGTCACAGTCATATCCCACTGCACACAGCTACAAACTGATTTCTCCATGGCAGTAGTTATGCAGGGCATCTGTTCATAGATACATACTGCTGCCACATATGGATGATTCAAACTATGTAGAGTACTTTTCAAAAGCATCTACTACATGCCAGTAAATACATATCTGTTACATACCTTTCCTTTGTATGTGTTTGTAGTAGTCAGTTCCGTGTGTTTGTACACTTTTTTTATATATTATTCTTTTTTCAATATAATTAGTTTTTTCAATATATATTTTTTTCAATATATTATTTTTTTTCAATAGATTTTTTTTCAATATATATTTTTTCAATATATTATTATTTTTTCAATATATATATTTTTTCAATATATTTTCTTTTATATCTTGTTTTTCCTGTTGCTGTGGTCTGTCTCTCTCTCTCTCTCTCTCTCTCTCTCTCTCTCTCCTTACCTGCAATTAAATGATTGCATGTGTGGACAGCAAGTACAGCCTGCTTTTATAGGTATCTGCACATGTGCATGTGATGGCCTCTGCACCAATTGTTGGCCACCATTTGGCAATTGCATGCAGCCTGCTGTGTGGTACTTGCAGTACTCACTGTCAGAGCAACCAAATGCTATAAATTGCTAGGTCAGGTAGGTGTAGCCATTTCAGCTTTCCAAAGTGGGGACCATGCTTGTTTGCTGTGGACACCGTTGTGTAAGTCTGAAGGTTGGTATACTTCTTGTATCTGATGCTAGGGGTGTAACCAGTGATTTGAATATTGTACTCAGACCTGAATGTTGCCACTTACAGTACACAGTTGCCAGTGTAGAATTGTACTCTCCCCTACAAATGCTAACACAAGATACATGGGAGTATGTAGTTTCTTTTCTACTTATACAATTAGCTGCCATACATACGTAGTTATTGAGATGTTTTCATTTGGCACATGAACTGTTTGTAAACTGCTATACTGTGGATATTAATGTACTCACTTCTGCACAGTTTGTGTTTTTTCTTTGTTGACATTAGCACAGGATGCTCATGAAAACTGGACAATTCCAGTACTGAGTATGCCTACCTACATCCTTGCTGGACCTTGAACACACAGGTATTTTGTACATTTGGGTAGGGATTGTCCTGCTATGATACTGTGTGGGGGTTGTAAAGTGCTGCTATAACATTATTTACTGCTAAAATGGCTGGTTCTGTTATCACAGTCGTAATGCAATTCCACAACAACTGCTGGTAAAGTTCCATAGAACAGATTTTGTGTTATGGCATTCCTATCTTTCCTTTATATTCACTCATTCTGATGCATGATATATATATTTCAGCAACAACCTGCAGTATATCTACTGTGGCTTAATGGTACTTCATGCAGTCTAGTGTGTCCAAGGCCCGGGGTTCGAGACTGACAGTGGTGTTTTATTTTGCTGCTGAGCAGAACAAGGCCCCTCACATGCAGGGTGACTAAGGCACTTTTAAGCAGTTGTAAGTGGGTTTGCGCAGGTTTGCACGACGCTTAGCAATACTTCGCTAAGCGCACACAAGCTCACACTCACGCAAATCCACTAACTATTGCTTAAAAGTGCTTACTCCCGCTAACTCCCACTCTCATTTCTTTGAAAGAAAAGAAAATGGGGAGATAGGACAGTGGTGACAAAGAGGCACAAAGAGGGAAAGACAGTAGGGAAAACAGCTAGGGATGTGCAGGATGGGTGTAGGGAAGGTCCATAGCTGCCCAGTTCTTTAACAGCAACAGCTGTGCATATACTAGTAATTTGGAGGGAAATTTGAAACCTTCCACCCCTAAGAGAGGGATGAGGACAACGAAGTATGCTGTATTGCCAATTAAATTTCAGTTTATGTGTCCAGCGGACATGTGTGCAAAATGGGCAGCTATGTATGGGGCGTAATTTTTTTGTGGGAGCAGATTGCCCATTTTTTTTTCAGGTGAGAGTGGAATGAGGGGTAGGGGAAGTAGGTATATTTTGGGAGGTAGGTTGTGGAGCTAAACAGGCAAAACAAACAAGATGCATACAGGGGTGGAATATGACACATGGGGTGGGTGAACACCATTGACGGGGAAGGATGTCTTGAATTCGCAAGCCCATGAGCCCACAGATGGCAACAGTGGAACTGAGATCCCCACCCATAGGCAGTCACCACTGAACCTTCACAGCTCAGAGAGTGGCTGTGCTGGGGGCTGCGTAGGAGGGGCAGGCTCACCCGTGAGTCACACCACTCTTGCCTCGAGCTGGCGTAGAGGATCAGCGACTGAATGCTCGATCTCCCTATGCACCACAGCCTGGACCATTCGGAGGGTGATAGGTGGCCCTCCTCTGGCCACGCTTGCACAGGGGGATGAGCCCCATCCACTGCAGCGCTTCCACCCAAAGGTGGCACAGGACCAATGGAGGAGGTCCTGGGCTGGGCACCGGACCGGCTGGTGCCAGGTGCCATCTCCAGCTGAGGTGGGACAGGTGGGTCTGCTGGGACCGGTCTTCCCATACATTCTATGTTTAGGAGGATTTAATGACAATATGGGTTAGTAATAGCCAACAGCATTCCAATTTAGTTGTAACAGCATACAGTAGTATTCCCATTAACCCAACACACCAGAGTTCCAACAGTTGAACAGCAAGCATAACACATCCATATATAGAACGACAGTGGATATTCCAACAGCATGCAGGATTGATTGGTGGCAACAGGCCACCAAGATTGCGGTATGTGAACAGAGCACATGCATCAAAGTAAATGCAGATATTTATAAACCAATAGGACATGTGTCCCAACAAATCTTATGAGATTAGACATACCCATTGAGGTGTGGAATTGTATTGTTTATGCACATACAGTAGGGTGTAAAAAGATACCTCCATTAACAACTTGTATATACTTATAGTTTACACTACATTCCTATTAACTGCAGTTATATATCCCCTACATGTATTATTACACTAGGCAATGTCCGTTAAATTGTAAAATGGGTTTTGCTAGTTCTTGATATACCTGACCTGACCTGTATCTGACATACAAACTGTCCAGGATGCAGATGTTACTGCTGCATATTTATATATTTCATTTATATTTCATTTATATTTATATATCTACATATTTGGATGTGTTTAGGTGACAGTATCAGGTATATTTTAACAGCCTCCTACATTTCTAGCAGCACACTGACATTTCTGGGGAACACAATAACAAGCTACTCATGTGCCAGATTAACCTGTACATGCCGGCCATGAACTGACAGTTGAGGGCTGTATATATGCTTAACAGCGACTGGCACTCCCTTCATCCACTTTATATGGGTCTACCCATGTGTGGGTTGACTGCGCTTAATACAACAGTACTATTTCTATAATGCAAGGGTACAACAACATATCGAAGAAAGTGACATGGACACACTCCAGGAATTATACCTTTATTAATTACATTACACACTTTTCTAGTGGCTCTCTCATTTATTTGATATACCAGTGCATGCAGAGGACTTTTATTCAAGACGTATTATACCTTCATTAATGGGTTACAACACCTTTTCACGCTGTCTCACTTATTTTATATAACAGTACATGCAGAGAAGTTATTCAAGACTTATTATACCTTTAATAATGGGTCACAACACTCTTTTTCAGGCTGTCTCACTTCTTTTATATGACAACACATGCAGAATAATTACTAACCTGCCTGGTGGTGCAGCCTTAGCAGCCTACCTGCATAGGCTTGCTGATTCACAGCACAGACACCTGCATCTGTAAAGTAAATGAAGGGATATTGAGACATACCTATCCATAATATAGACTACAATAGCAATTCTTACATACTTCATTCCATGGCTACATACTCAGTAGTGGAGCATTTTCCATTGCACGGGCCTCCTGTATCCACTGGTTCAGTCGGTCCTCCTTCTGTCTCTTCATGTCTGAGTAGTGGTGTCTGACCTGCTCACCAGTCTGAGGGACACCTGTGGCACTGGTGAGATCATGTGCTAGACAGTTCTAGGCTTACGCTTTGTATTTAGTGCCTTGAAACTGGCCCCACAGGAGTCTTGCATCATGATGATGGACAAGGAGCCACACCATTACTTTGACTCCTCAGTGCCCTACTGTTGCGCTCAAAAATGAGAGCCCTCTCCAACACCAGCCATACTGTCTGCAGATGGGAGCTACAACAAGTTATGGCAATTATTCCTGCCTATGGAGCTTAAATATGCCTCATTTCCCACACTTATTTGTGATTGGCCAGTTTTGAAAAATCTCAGCTAAAAGCAAACCTGCTTAGCAATGGGTAAACTTCCATTGATATATATGAGTGTGTTGAAAATGCATCCATATGTAAAGCTGTCATGGCTTAGTAGTTTAGTACTGTGATTATGGTGCACAGTATCCCAAGTTCGAGGCCTGTCATTACTTTTTATTTTTGTTTTATTACTGGCCAGACCTGCTAGGAGGTGTGGCTATGTTTAGCCGACTTTGCTCAACTTTGCCCAACGTTGCTCGACGTTGCTCTACATTGCCCAATGTTGCGCTAGCAGTGCTAAGCTATGATCAATTATACTTAACTGTGCTTAATACTAGTAAACTTTGCTTAGCAGTGCTTCACATTACTTAAGATATGTTACTTATGCATTTATCAGTATGCATGACCATTCCACCTTCTTATATATATATAAAATATTGTTCACTACCACATAGGCCATTTCAATGCATTTTACTAAAATTTAAAAGGTAAATGTCAGGAATTATTTTTATGCACAGATTTCCTACAGAAAATGGGAAGGGGAGTGATGGGACTCAAACCGGGAATGCCTCCTCTTTGTGCGAAGGCTCTACCACTACACTATTGCTATTTGGCTTTATTTGCATATAAGCAGTTTATTATCCTCTTCAATGTCTACACTGCTAACTGTAGCTAAGCAATGGGCAAACCCACACATACACGCGCAAATACGGGCAGCTATATCGAGAATAATAAAAAAAAGGAAAGCTTTACATTTTAAACTTGTACAGGGATTTAGAATGTGGGGGAGTGTAGTGTTGGGTATGTAGACATTTGAGTGGACTCGCTCATTTCAGTTAACATTTGCAGTTTAGGCACTTGCAGGGGCATGGATATTTGGACTGCTCGCCAGTCTGACATGCCCCCTGCGCTCGTGCACGCTCCGTGTTAGCCTTACAGTTGAGTTAACGTGCCTGCAGAATATGCATGACATGCTGACGTCATACTTTTAGGCTGCGGTTTCCGAGTAAGACTTATTTAGTCTTACACGGAGGATTAGTGAATCCCGGCCATAGTCTATAGAGCACTGTATTAGCTGCAAACACCACAAGAGAACTCTGACTCATAAGGTCAGAGAGTTCACTTTTGTTAGGATGACCTCATCAATATATATCATAGAGGATATTTCTGGAAGAACTGGGATAAGGGAGCTATAAGAACAGTTAAAAGTATTATTCTCAAGGAAATACATACTAAGTGTTATACACAAGTCTTTCGTAATGAGTATCCTACCTATCTAGTTACACAATGTAGACAGCACCATATTAGTCACAAGTGCCACAAGAGAAGTCTACATCTTAAGGGGGGGGGGCATTTTTGTCATGATGACCTCATCCATGTATCCCATACAAGATATGTCTATAATAATTGGGATAAGGGAGTTGTGAGAAGATTTAAATGTATTTTTCTCAGGATCAGTGAATACAGTGCTAATTATTACACACAGAATCACGCATATCTTCCATGTTAGGCATTGGACCTTCTACTTATCTAATTACACAAACTAGAGAGCACTGCTCTAGGTGCAGGCATCACAGGAGATGTCTGACTCAAGTTGAAAGAATGCACTTTTGCCAACACAGCCTCATCAGTGTCTTATACTGGATTTTTCTGTAAAAACTGGACTAAGTAAGCTGTGAGAAGAGTTAAATATATAATTTTCAGGAGAAGTGGATACATTACCAAGTGTTATGCAAAGAATGCCACATACATACTCACACATGTCTTCCATATTAGGCATTGAACTTCCTACCTATCTAGGTTACACAATTGAGGGGGCTCTGTACTAGCCACAAGCACCACAGGAGAAATCTGATTCTTAAGGGGAGAGAATGCACTTTTGTCAGGATGACTTCCTCAGTGTGTGTGTGTCTCAGATAGAATATTTTTTGAAAAATTGGGATAAGTGAGCTGTGAGAACAATTCATAGGGTCACAGGTAGGTATTAGGTTATCAGCCCTAGGGTCTATACAAGCCTAGCCATAATGATTCCCTGGCTATTGCTTCCCACAAATATTTACTTTCTTGGACCCCTGTCTAGCAGGGCTACTGATGTGATCCCCGGGATGAATTTCATATCTCCCATCCAAACATCAAGGTTCCTCTTGAAGAGGGCCATTGAGGCACTCTGCCTGATATGTATGGGCAGCCTATTCCAGAGTATGGGGAGTCTCTTGGTGAGGAACCTATCCCTCCAGCACTTTCTATTCATTGTGATGACAAGGTTAAGATCCCTGGAGCATGTGGCTCAGAGAGATTGAGATTTCTTTAAGTGTAGCATGTCCAACAACTCTGGGTTTGACATGGCCTTGTATGTTAGGCAGAGATTGCCTCTGAGTAGGTGATATGTGATAGAGTATAGCTGGAGTTTCTTTAGATGGTCAGCATAAGGCATCTGCTTTAGGCCTGTGATTATTTTGTGAGGTATTTCTGTGGCCTTTCTAGTTGTTGCAAATGTCTTGTGAGGTACATACCAAACAGGGCATTGTATTCTATAATGGGTCTAATGAGGAATGAGTACAGAGGGACAATGACCTCCTTTTTTTCTGGATGAAAAGCCCTTAGTGATGAGGCGTGCCACATAGAATGATTTTCTAACTGTTGTGGCTATGTGGTTATCAAAGGTGAGACCACTGTCCATTTGTGTCCCTAGGTCTCTTATCACACTTTCGGTGTTTAGTATTCTGCCACCTATGTGGTAGTTCACAGGTACATGTTTTTTACGCAAAGAAGACAACTATACATTTTTTGGCAGATGAACAACCAGGATCCAAATGAAACATAAATCATCAGATAAAACTGTTTTAATTCAAAATTCCTGGGAATTACTGGGAATTTTTGAATTAAAACAGTTTTATCTGAAGATTTGTGTTTCATTTGGATCCTGGCTATTCATCTATTGAAGTGAGGAGTGGTGGTGTTGTTGTGTTATATACATTTATTGGCATTTAGCTTGAGCCCATGACATTGCCACCAGGCATCTGTTTCAGTAAGGCCCTTTTGTAGTATATCCACATAATTTGGGAATTCAATAATGGCTCCCAGCTTGCAGTCATCTATGTCATCAGAGTTCCTTAGTGGTGGCCTGTACTTCAGAGAAGTAGATGCCAAGCAAGAGTGGTCCCAGGAACAAACCCTGTGGTACACCACTTGTCACTTGTCTGGAGCTGGATTTGGAGTCGGCTACTTTTACAATGTGTGTTCTGTCAGTAAGCCAGTTTGCAACTCATCGAGTGATGTAGGGATTAATGCTCAGCTTAGTAAGTTTATCTATGATTCTAGAGTGGGGGATAGTGTCAAATGCGTTGGCAAGGTCCAAGTAGGCTGTGTGAACCACCGTACCCTCATCCATGGCTCTGGAGACTGATGACCGGCCCTTCACGAAACCAAACTGGTTAGGGTCTAGTGTTTGAAGGTTGCCAATGTCTTTGTTTATAACTTCCATGATAATACATTCCATAGCCTTACAGAACAGGCTCATCAGACTGATGGGATGGTAGTTCCCAGGATCCAAAGTGGATCCCCCCTTGTGGAGTGGGATGACTGTAGCTGTGCACCACTCTGTGGGCACGAAGACTGAGATGAGGCTATGATTAAACATGACATATAGGTGAGGAGTCAGTTCATTTTGTAGTTCATGCAGTACACAGCCCAGGATGTCATCTGGTCCTGTGGATGCTTTATTCTTGGCTTTGGAGTGTGGGTTTTTTACCTGAGTGGCCGTGATTACTGGAATTTGGCATTCTTTCAGTATTGAGATGGGCTCGGTCCATGCATGAGTGAATGTGCTCATACATCACCTGCCAGGATATTGGCAATATCCTTGGGATCAGTATATCTAGTGTCATTCTGCAGGCTGGTGAGGAAGTTTTTTTTTTTTCTTCTCCTCTCTTCCTTTTTCTTCCTCCTTCTGTTGTGCAGTGTTGTTTATGTTTATGGCAGGGGATAACCAGATTTTTTTTTTTTTTTAGAGGACAGCCGCTCTGGTGGAGATGGAGATGGTCATGAGTGAATGTGTGAACATCACCATACATTAGTTTAGGATTCAGCAGTTGAACTTCCAGTTCCCATCTGCATGGGTGTCATGAAATTTGTTACTTCTGACTTGAGAAGCATGAAGTTGGCTTTGGAGAAGTTTGTTATGGAGGTTTCCTTAAACAGGGGTGGGGTTGGGATGTGGATGGTAAGGGTGATTAACTTATGGTCTGATCTGACCAACGAGAGGGTGACCACTGGTGTGGAGCATTGATCTCCCATGTTGGTAATGACCAGGTCTAGAATATTGGTACCCCTGGTGGGACTATGAATTAGTTGCTCTAGGATGTAGGAATTTATGAATTCCAAGAACCGTTGAGCAAAGGTGTTGGTACAGGAGTAGTTTTCCCAGTTAATGGCAGGGTAGTTGAAATCACCCAGTATTAGGGTGATTGGTTGTATCTTAATATTTTCCAGTATGTTTAGAAAGGTGTAGGGACAATTTTAGGGCATGCTGGGGGATCTGTAGCAAGCTACAATTTGTATTGCAGTCATACTTAGTGTTAGTTGCACCTGGAGAATTTTGGATGCATTGTGTTGGGCAACCAGCCTGGAGGTGTGACTATCCTTGGTGAATTAAATGTACTTTTCTCAGGACAAGTGGATAGAGTACCATGTGTTACACAGAGTGTCTCACACACACACACACACACACACACACACACACACACACACACACACACACACACACACACACACACACGCACACACACACACACACACACACACACACACACACACACACACACACACACACACACACACACACACACCTTATATGTTGGCCATTAAACCTCCTACCTGCCTAGTTATACTATCTAGAGAGCACTGTACTAGTCACAAGCACCACAAGGGAAGACACACAGTACCTGTGTGAAATTGGACATTGGAATATTTCAGAAATGCAGTATTTGAAAGAGCTGGCACTGTGCATCACAGGTTGAGCAACAAATGCATGTGTGTGCAAAAGTATATGGGACAATGTAACACTGCTATGATTGTAACATGTAATGATTTACTTTTATACTGAAATGTAGATACTGTTCTTCCTATACATTGTGTTACTGTGGGGACATTGACATGCTCCACATAATGTGATGACATATGCATTTACTGTTCTACACCACTGGAATATCAATCAAACATTCCTGTGAATTTGTGTTGGGATGACTGCACACTTGTATTGACTCATACTTGCTCTATGTGCATTGGCAAGACTAACATGCAAGTCATACATAGGACATGCACTGCAGAATGACAGTGATGGATTCTGTGAGAATAGTTTAACCAAGCAGCTAACTAGTGTAAGGTTAAACACTGTATAGCAGACATTATACTTTAAAATGAATTAATTGAGTAAACATCATTCTGAAATCAAGATCACCTAACAAATGTAATACAGAAATATGAATGTTGTGCAACAGAAAGCTATAATTCTTTGCTTTTCTCTTTTTTTAATGTGAAGTTTGAGTGCAGCTCTGCTAAGCTAAATTTCCCATGCATAATCATATCTTGAAATGTTGAACTTACATTGATAATTAGCAGGATTACTCTATGTGATGTCCATGCAAACATCTGTACAAGACAGGCTTCACAATAGATATCAGGCACATGAATGTAGCAGCACAGCAATGATGTATTAATTAACACTGTAGCCAACATTTACATCCACAAGAGTCAAACAACATGTTGTGAAATATATTATTATTATTAATATACATTTAGACATTTACAGCATGATAAGAAAAACATTTTTATATTAATATTATCTGATCACACTAAGTAGAACATCATAATTGAGAAAGTTACTAAATGGCATCAGATTTCGGCAAACGTGAATGTATACATTCCTCACCGTTACCTTTATGACCACTGTTATCTGTATGTCCAAATCTTCATCTTGTTCAAAAGTACATTAATCTGACTAAACATAACTTAGCACAGTGGTGCAAAGTGAGACATATTAATGCAGTTGAAGACAATCAAATCCCAAGACATTGCCAAAAGCCATGTACTTCCATTTAGCCACAGTTGCATTTGCTGCTCAGCACCAGACATTGCACAAATGCAAACAAATAAAAGCCATTGGACAACTAGGCTGGTAAAACAATGTAACAAAACAATTTTTATTAAAATAACAAAATGCAGACGAGTGCTTTCGAATATATCCCTTCACAGATAAATCACATAATATTAAAAGCTCACATTTAAAAGGAACAATAACCAATGATTTTTCAGTATTGAACTGTCTGCCTCTTTAGGGTGGGTTTGAGGGGTATGAGGAGTCCTAAAATTGTTTTGTTACATTATTTTACCAGCCTGGTGGTCTGGTGGCTTTTATTTGGTTACATTTTTGTGGCTTACCAAGCTGGACCTTTGGTGAGGAGTATCTCATATACATGCATTGCACAAATGTAGAGATGGATGATAAATGATACAGAAGGGAGAAGATACATTGACAGGGTGAGATGAAGGCAGGGGCAACGTTGATTATGACAGAAGAAGGGTAATGACTCACAACAAGATGTAACCAACACTTACCCCTAAGTTAGTGTACAAAAAACACTGAGTAATACTTAGTTAATGACTGGATTAGACCCCCTAAAATTATTCAAAAAGCTTTCTATATATGTGAGCATTAGCTCATCACACCACAAAGGAACTATTACTTCTCAGCATTAAAATAGTACTATTCAAGAACACCGACAGCTTTATGAAGCAGAATGGGTGAACAGTGAGAGACAGAGACAGATGCAGAGAAGAATAGCAACAATAAGCATTGTGGGACATATAGGGGCATCTCTATGGTGTTTTAGTTTTACTTATTAAATCATCATTACTCTGTCATAATCTGTGTAATAAAAATTATAGCTATAATAAGGGGTAGGGGAGCATGATAAATATGAATACCTATACAGGATGAGGTTGGCTTAATAAGTCCCCCTGTTGGGGCTGCAGTGTATTAGAAAATAATGCCTTTCTGCACTATTCCAATGTTAGGTTAATGAAATGTTTTATATGGAGAGAAATATAGACATTTACAGTTTTCCATTGGTCATTTCTGGCCTGTGTGTTGTGTTTAAATCTGTTTTCCCAATCATATTACAAATGTGAAAAAGAGATAGATAGGACAATGGTGAAAATGGGGTTGGCAAGCAGAAAGTAGGATACAAGGAAAACTTACAGGAATCTGCAGGAGGGTCATGGGAGAGCACATAACTATCCACTTCTTCACAATGTAAATGTACAATTGTACACACAATTTCATTACTTTGCAGTCACCACACCAGTGATGGGTAACAACAGAATAATGTTGTATGGCTAATTGCACCAAATCAATTGTGTCAAGAGGGCACATCAGCAAAATGAAGAGCTATGTACAGGGTGTAATTTTTTTGTGAGACAAGTAGCTAGTTATGGGGGTGGGGGATGGAATGTTGGAAAGGTACTTTGAAATGAGAAAGTCGGGTAGGCAAGGTATTTCAGATTTCTGATTTTATGTTACTGAGGATTGCTTGTCTGTGATGAGCAAAGGCTTGTTGCTTTGGAACACTACCTGGGTTTCATGATTTTTGCAAATTATTAAGACTGAGCTGATCAATGAAGTTTTAAGACCACTAGTTTCTCTGTTTTTTTAATTTGTAAGTTAGGAAGCATCCGCAGACATAAAGGACATACAAAGCAGACAGGGATGGTTGGGGTTGGGGGACAGCATGACTGAAGATAGGTTGGGGACATCAGATGTGCACTCAGGTCCAGCTTTAGAACAGCAGGAATCTAATCCTTACTGTCTTCTACAGCAGCTTACTGGGTCAGTGTTGGATATGGCACTGCCTTTTTAATTTGACACAGGATATTTTCTTCCCTGCCAATGCATTCACTGAGGCCCCTCTCCATTATTTTCTCCATAAACCCTGTCAGCTCCTGCCGGGGTCACAAAATCACCGCCTCCACTATACTACTCCCAGAGGGTGCCACTGCACCAGCAGCTGGAGCAGAGCTACCTGACACAGTCAGAGCAGGTAGGGCAGGGGTTGTGGAGGCAACATTAACAGGTTGTGACTTTGAAGTGTTGGGTGTTTGTGCTGCCATCTGTGGAGATTTGATAGGCCAAGATGCAGTGGCCAATGTACCGCTGTATATTTAAATAAACTTGGTTTGGCAATACATAAACAATTATGATAATTTACTATTGCACACCTTTGCAACATCCATAGGTATTCATATGCATCATTCCATAAACAAATCTCACTGCTGTGATATAAGAAACAGCAGCCTTTATTTCAGTATGAAGGACTGGAATTATACATTCTAATTTAATAATTACAATTGCCATAATGTAATTCTTTCTGACATACTACTGTTAATATCTTATAAATACTTATCCATTAATAAAAAGTAATTATTAATTCTGGGTAATGAACCTACACAGAGTAAAGCTAGCATTCTAATCACCCAATATAAGCAGCAAGAGTTATTAGGGATGGCATGCATGCTTGAGATGAAAGATGGGGAATGTTTGTTTGAGATGCAAGTGCTTGAAGGATTGAAAATGACATTATGGCTTGATTTCTAACTGAATCAAATTAGCCCCATGCCTCTCTGCGGTGAGGTAAACTCTAATGGTGCAGCTCAAGGTATGCAGCTATCTTCTCTGCAGTTGTACAGTACAAAAAGAAAAGAAATACATATGAAAGCATAATGAGTACCTGCAATGGCTGTCAAGATCATTAATGCCACATCATAGACATGTTATGGGTCAATATACTTACACAGCTGGGAGATGTTCCAGTTCTAAATTCAGCCTCCCATTGGCTTAGGAAGTCTTGCTTGCACTTACTAAGGTCACTATAATGGGACAACATTGCTCCCTATTACATGGAATGCCTGTTGCATTGGAGACGGCTTTAACTAAGCTATTCCAAACCTCAGCCTTATATTGAGATCTGTTATAATCCCCTGCAGCAGCCTACAGCTGTAGCACTTCATGAAGAGTGCCACAAATATCATGTACTCCTCAACACCCCAACTTTTTTTCTTTTTCTTTTCTCATGGATGGTGCAGTGGTGCACTGGTTGCATTGTTGCCTCCTCAGCAAGAGGTTCTCTGGTTTGATTCTCGGCTGGGATGCCTTCTGTATGGCATCTTCATCTCTTCCCTATGTTCATGTGGGTTTACTCTGGGTGCTCTGGTTTCCACCCATGTTGTAAAGACATGCATCATGTTTATCCTTGGGCCTCCACTGAAAATTGGCTTTGTTCCAAGTCAGACTTTTCCAGTAAACAAATGTGTATAAATAAATAAATTTATTACAATTCCCTCCCTCACCATCCATGTTGGCAAAGGTCAAGATAACAAAATATGAACTGTATCTGTGCTCAATTCAGACCTCGGGTGTTGCTGGTATTGTACAAAGACACACAACTTCGGCAAGTACTTTGTGCAATTAAAAGCAGATGGACTTCCTGGCAGACACACTGGTACTGCTTAAATCACATACTATGATAGTAGTAAAGGCTTGAAATATGACAGCATTGAGCTTTTGCGATACTCCACTGATTATCACAGGTTCCAATGTTCAGCAATGAAATAATTAATTGCATGGAATTTTAAAGAATTGCACTTTAGAAGGTGAAAGATGATGAATTATGAAATACTGTCATGGTAGGGCTTATACAACATTAAAATGCTATTGTATCCATGGGATAAAGGATACAAATATTGCTACATAATTTATGAACTGACATTGCCACAGGAGAAGTACCTTCCCAGAGTGTAAATGAGACACTGTACTCTCTGAATTAATGGAGATACTTCCTATATGTATGTGGTTTTAATTATTTCATGGCATGCATTCCTATGTAAAAGTCATTGTTTCTGTTAGTAGATATGTTTCAGATGGATGCAGTTGAATATGCTGTTTAATGCAGATCATTTATGTTACATAAATAGTTCAGAAGACATAAGTGTTCTAAACGGTTTACTATGGTAAGGTCAAACTGGACCCCACTGAATGATGGGATCATCGACCCACATCCACAAAATTGTCAAAATATGACTTGACTTCGACCTCAGAACAGGCTTTAACATGGGTCAAGATAGGGGCGAGGTTCGTACTTCGACAATGTGGGGTTTGACACTGTCGCCATTCGGCCTCCGGACTTTGACTGAAGTGGGTTTGACGGAACACACTTCAACCTTACCATAGCAAACCATCCTAAACACATACCCCAGGATACAGAAAGCCCTGCACAGCATGCAGGAATAGTGCAGGAGCTGCTGGAGGCAATACGGCCACCGAGAGATCCAGGAACAAGCTCCCAGGATGTGCACAAGCGCTCTTGCACTATTCCTGCATGGACACAACATCTGTATGCTAATTACCCCATTTGCAGGTAAAATCATGCAAATGAGGTAAATTAGAGATCCAGGAAGCTGGCAGCTGTCCGTGCAGGATTAGTGTAACCTGCAGAAATGTACTCGGTTAGTAACCGAGTACATTTCTACAAACTACAAAAATGGAACCATGACAGCTCCAAATAAAGGGTGTATATCATGCAGAAAGCATGCCAATGGCCAAATATATGGCCATTGACATGAAAACAGTTGCAAATTAAAATAAAGGAACTTTTTTTTTTTGGCTGATTTCGGCCGTTTAAGCTCAGGGCAGCGGCACACAAACGGGATCGACCAGAAAATAAAAGAAAACTCTGAAAAAAGATTTTTTTTGCAAAAATAACAATTTTGTCATTATAGTCAATGGCAAGAAGAAGACAACAAGGCTAGTGAATAGTGGTTGCTATGGGGGAAGGCTCATACACATCAAAGCACCACCTGGCGAGTGGGGTAGAGTCTACATAAACTGCAATGGCTTCCCCTCCATCAACTGCCAGGTCACGTGCAATGCCCAGGGCATTATAATGAATGTGTGTGCTGGCAGCCCTGGAAGCTATCACAACTCACACATCTGGCATATGATGCAGCTGTACCAGAGATTTGCCAATGGGGGACATCCCATATGGCCACCTAGTGGGGGATGCTGGTTACGCACTGGAGCCATGGCTGATGACACCCATCAGAAATGCACACACACCCGAACAAGAACTCCATAATAAGGCACACAAACAGAACAGAATCATAATAGAGCATGTGTTTGGGATGCTCAAGACATGGTTCCAGTGCCTGGACATATCCGGTGGAGTCTTGCAGTACTCACCAGCTACATGTACCCAAATTGTAATCGTATGTGCCATGCTACACAATATGATCCTGTGGAAACAGCTGCAGCAGGAACAGCATGGGGCAGGGCCACACAGCCCCCCACCATTGCCAAGGCCTGCACAAGCACAGAGTGACTCAGAGGAACAACCTGAGCCTGCCCCAGTAGGTAGAAGGAGGCATGCCCAGTATGTCCAGGCCTTGGCAAAGAGGCTACACATAGCACATACACTCACATGGTAGGAATCCAAGGAATGACACCTCACTCTGACTCGCACATACAGTAAAAGGGATGTCAAACATGACACTACCTGTGCTTAACCATGTATAGGGAGTGTAATATGTGCATCCGACATAGTCAGCTCTCCAGCACCATCCTCAATACTGGCACAGCCACAAGGTAAGTCATGCACACTATCAATTGCTGAATGGAGTAGAATGTTCTGCTACATGTATCTATGGTATGGATGTGAGCATGTTAGTGAATCAGGTAGCTGAATGGAATGCCAGCAGATAGTGAATCGGGTGGCTGAATGGGATGCCAGCAGATAGTAGACACCTATATCAGCAGCATGAAATCTGTAACAAATACTGGTGTCAACATAGTAGGCAGTACTAGACAAGGTGAAAAAACCCACTGCAGGACATGTGGTGGGCCAAATGTGTGTCCATTGGACACACACATAAATGTCAGTGAGGCTCACATACCCAACAATAGTCTCAGCCAGCAGCACAGGCATAGACAAACACAAAGCAAGGCTGTACTTAGACCTCTGATTGATGGCTATGGAGAACAGCCCCCCTACAGACCTACACAGACAGACTATAACAGGTCAAGCAGTGAGATGTCAGTTCTGAAGAGTAAGAAGTCTGAAACTGAAATGTAGGTCAATAAAACCTAAGAACTGTAGCACACTGATATGCCTCTAGTCTGTGTGGTAGGTCAGAATACAGAATGAAATGGAGTACCTGAAATGCCAGTACAGTCATAGCAAATGTGTACAGTTGTCAGGTGTGTGTCCCCCCCACAATCCTATGTAGAAATGTAGTAACATGTATGTGTAGGTATAATAACAGTGGAGCACAGATTACCTGAGCCGGCCAAAGTAGCAGGATAGGTTGTAGCACATGTACAATATGCAGGGCTGTGTGTGTTAGGTTGGTGTGTGTTGTATATTGTGTGAGAGTGGTCAGCATGTAGGCATGGTGGGTTGTGTCCTGGTGGCCAGTGGCCAGTACTGCTGATGACAGGGCCACGTTCTCACAACTGCAGTGACAAACACAATGCATCCCAGCAAGACACAGTCCAGTATTAAGCAGCATCCTGCCAGCATCCACACCACTAGATCAATGAGGACAGAAACTATTGACATTAACACCTTCCACACCTACCCTGTCACCCCAGGGGAATATAGTGGCTTGCAGCCTGGGACTGTAGGAGGGACACAATGCAATGTCCTGCTACAGACAGCCTGCATCACTACCAAATGCCCTACAGTTCTCTGTCAAAGGGCTGTGTCTCATCCATACTGCCAATCTATATCTCATGGACGCCCAAATAACAAACTAACACAGTCCACAGAACCCAAATGCAAGGCCATGCCAACAAATCCCAGTAGTATGTCCACCATGTCCTATTGCATGAACTGTGGACCAACCCCTAAATACTGCTGAGATTAAGTGATAACTATAGGGAACTTATCAGATAATGTTTGCATAATGTTCGGAAGAGAATAACAGAAGAAGGGTAGAAGCATGGATGCCATGGAGTGTGTGAAGTCTGAAACTCAACTGTGTGCACATACTATCCTTGCTTGCAAACACAGGAATGGGTGGCTACAAACCTGCTCGCAAACCACAATGTGAAGGGGTAATGACCAGAAATATGAGCCTTGCCTCTTGCTAACCCAAGTGAATCTGTACAGCTGTGAGGTATGGCCACAGCAGGATATGGCCATAATGTCATGTCGATGGATGTTCAAGCCTGGGATCCTCAGCCACCACTGTACCAAGGTGCTGAACCATTTCCACAGACCCATCAGCAAGTGTCTGCAGCTTCCCCTCCAGAATGGCATGATTGTGCAAGAATATGTAGGCTGCAGACCACAATACTGGACACAGCTTCATTCAACCTGTGTTCCCCAGGAAATTACTGCAAGGAAATATGTATACCTGACAGTACTTGATGACATAAAACATCACAGTGTAAAACAGTACATATGTCTGAATATCTCTGCTAACACCAAAACCATGTAGAAGAAGCAGCACAGACACAATTACCTACATTAACCCACTATCCTTTGCCCATTGTGACCCTATATTGTCAACCGATCTACAGATATCCTGCAGAAACAGGTTGCTAGCTGTAGGTGTAGAACACAAAAGCCTGTACTGGAGAACAACCTACCTGGAATGGATTCACACATTCAGTACAGAAGGTCATACTGGGCATGCTCCCACACTTACAGAAATGAAGCCCATGTCTGGCAACAACAGTGGACTATACATATGTGACAGTCGAAGATGTTTTTGCACACACTCCACATTGCACACCAGTCATGCTTTTCACATGCATCTGATAGGAATACACACATATATACATGGACAATACACTATACAAGCCAAACCTACACATACATAGATGTGTGGAAGAGAGTGACAGACAGTAACGAGCCTTCCATCATGAGGTCTGTCCCACCCAGCACACATCAAATTGGCTAAAACCACATGATGTGCAAATGTCAATCACTATAGACATTTGCCTCTGGTATCTCTCAGCACTATAGTGTCTGTGGTGCTTGTGATAACTGTGCAACATGACTGTACAAGTCATTATTGATCTAGTAGTTGCATACATGTACCTGTTAAATGTAAATCTGTGTGTGACTGAGTGTTGTGCATGTGCTTCCAGACGAATGGTTTATGGCCCATTCACACACCCTGCGCTCTCCATTGCCCTACTTTGACAAGCCTGCTGATGTCATTCACCTTAAAATACACCTTTGGGGAAGGAACAGCCCTATAAGATCTGTGACCATGCTTTAACTGCATGATCCTATAGTGTGATTTATTAGTTAGGTAGGAGGTCTAATCCCATACATGGTGATTGTGTGTAGGGATCAATGATTTTGTGGCCATTCACAGTCACTACACTCCCCATTGTCCTACTTTGGCAAGCCTGCTGATGTCATTCACCTTGAAATGCAACTTTGGTGAAGGAGTAGCCCTATAAGCTCCATGGCACTTTCTCTATCTGCGTAATGCCATAATGTGATATACTAGTTAAGTAGGAGTTCTAATCCCAGACATGGCAACTGTGAGACTATGTGTGTGTTTGGTTGTGTGTGTGTGTAGGGATCAATTGTTTTGTGGCCATTCACAGTCACTAGGCACTCCAAAAAATAGAGAACATCAATATCTGTGCAGTAACAGAGACCTGGTGCAAGGCTCCAGAGGGCACCCCTGCAATACCAGGCTACAACTCTTACCACACTTTTTGGCCACCAAACCAGGACCAAAACATGAAAGGTGGAGGAGTGTCCATATTCACCACGCATATTCACACCACCATGCTAGTTGCCCAATACAATGCATCTGAAATTCTCCAGGTGCAACTAACACTAGATAAGACTGCAATCAAAATTTTAGCTTGCTACAGATCCCCCAACATGCCCCAAGATTCTCACTACACCATTCTAAACATAGTGGAAATATTACGATACAACCAAACACCCTAATACTGGGTGTTTTCAACTACCCTGTCATTAACTGGGAAAACTACTCATGTACCAACACCTTTGCCCAATGGTTCTTGGAATTCATAAATTCTAATGCCCTGGATCAACTAATCCATAGTCCCACCAGAGGCTCCAATATCCTAGACCTGATCATTACCAACATGGGAAATCGATACTCCACATCTATGGTCACCCCCTTATTGGTCAGATCTGACCATAAGCTAGTCACCCTTGACATCCACATCCCTCCCCCACCCCCTAGTAAGGAAAACCCCGTTAAAAAATTCTCCAAAGTCAACTTCATGCTACTCAAGTCAGAGGTGACAAATGTCACGACACCCATGCAGATGGGAACTGAAAGTTCAACTGCTGAATCCTACACTAAGGCATTGTACGAGCACATCCACTCGTGCATGAATCATGCCATCCCAAATAAAACCAAGAAGTTTTCCTCCGAAAAAAGGAAGCCAATGTGTTGGTCCCCTGCCATAAACAAACTTTACAACAAAAGGAAGAAACTGTTGCAGAAAAGAGGAAAATCCCAGGATGCAAAAAAACTCCTTTACCAGCCTCAGTAAGAAGCTAAGATCCCTCATAGAATCCTCCAAAGCTAGGTACAAAAATAATATTACCAAAGATTCCAAACACAACCACAAGCCATTCTATAGCTATGCCAGGAATCTAAATGGCAATGCTCAGATCTGCTCTGAGCTACAGCAGAATGGCATTAAATATGCTGATCCCAAGGATATTGCCAATATCCTGGCAGATCGATTCAGTGCCAACTTCACCCCCCTCACACCCCCTAAAGGGCTCATCTCAATGCCGAAAGATTGCCAAATGCCAGTTATAACAGCCACACAGGTAAAAAACTCACTCTCCAAAGCTAAGAATACAGCATCCATGGGACCAGACAACATCCTGGGCTTTGTACTACATGAACTACAAAATGAACTGGCACCTCACCTAAGTGCCATGTTTAATCATAGCCTCACCTCAGGCTTTCTGCCCACTGAGTGACGCACAGCTACAGTTATCCCACTCCACAAGAGGGGATCCACCTTGGATCCTGTGAACTACTGCCCCATCAGTCTGATGAGCCTGACCTGCAAGGCCATGGAACGTATTATCATGGAACTTATAAACAAAGACATTGGCAACCTTCAAACACTGGACCCCACACAGTTTGGGTTTCTGAAGGGCTGATCTTGTCTCCTCAACCTAATTGACATCTTTGAATCAGTCTCCATAGCTCTGGATGAGGGTAAGGTGGTCCACACAGCCTATCTGGACCTCGCCAAGGTCTTTGGCACCATCCCCCACTCTGGAATCATAGATAAATGTACTAAGCTGGGCATTAATCCCTACATCACTCGATGGGTTGCCAACTGCCTTAATGACAGAACCCACACTGTAAAAGTAGCCAACTCCAAATCCAGCTCCAGACAAGTGACAAGTGGAGTACTTCAGGGTTCAGTCCTGGGACTGCTCTTGTTTGGCATCTACTTCTCTGAAGTACAGACCAACACTATGGGACTCTGGATAACAAAAGTTTACAGATGACTGCAAAATGGTTCATAGATTAGTAAGGTCATAGATTAGTACTAGGCTAACTGTCCTTGTGAGCCATTTTAAGCCTAGCCAATTATCCTTTGTGAGAATCAAACCCTGCACCTTGTGTTTCCAAGATAAACACCTTAACCATTAGGCCACCCTCCCAACCCTGGAATCATAGATAAACGTACTAATCTGGGCATTAATCCCTGATGGATTAGCCATCCCAATGGATTTGAGTCTTTATTGAATCCCCAAATGATGTGGATATTCTACAAAAGGGCCTTACAAAAACAGATGCTTGGTACCAGAGCCACGGGCTCAAGCTCAGTGCCATGAAATGTTTACTTATCCTCTTTGGGAAGAAACATGTACCAGTGAATTATCACACAGGTGGCAGTACACAAATCACAGAATGTGTGATAGGAGACTTAAGGACACAGGTGTACAGTGGTCTCACCTTTGATAACCACATCGCCACAACAGTCAGGAAATTGTTCTATGTGGCACACCTCATTACTAAGGGCTTTTCATCTAGAAAAAAGGAGGTCACTGTTCCACTGTACTCATCTCTCAGTAGACCCATTATAGAATACAATTCACTGTTTGCTATGTACCTCTGACGACATCTGCAACAACTAGAAAGACTGCAGAAATACCTCACTAAAAGAATCACAGGCCTAAAGCAGATGCCCTATGCTGACCATCTAAAAATAATCCAGCTGTACTCTGTCACATATCAACTATGCAGAGGTGATCTCTGCTTAACATACAAGGTCATGTCAAACTTAGAGCTTTTGGACATGCTACACTTAAAGAAAGCCAAATCCCTCAGAGTCACATGCTCCAGGGATCTAAACCTTGTCATCACAATGAACAAAACATGCTGGAGGGATGGGTTCCTGACCCACAGACTCCCCAGACTTTGGAATAGACAGCCCATACATGTCAAGCAGAGCACGTCTTTGGCCCTCTTCAAAAGGAACCTTGACGATTGGATGGGAGATAGGAAATTCACCCCAGGGATCACGTCAATCACCCTGCTAGACAGGGTTCCAGGGAAGTAAATATTGTGAGAAGAAATAGCCAGGGGATTGTTATGGCTAGGCTTGTATAGGCCTTAGGGCGGATAGCCTAATACCAACCTATGAACCTATGAACTACACTTTCCATTCCCCTACTTTGGCAAGCCTGCTGATGCCATTTACCTTGAAATACACCTTTGGTGAAGGAGTAGCCCCATAAAATCCATGGTGCATGCTATAACTGTGTAATGCTGTAGTGTGATGTACTAGTTAGGTAGGAGTTCTAATCCCTGACATGCAACTATGAGACTCTGTGTGTGTGTTTGTCTGCCTGTGTAGGAATCAATGCTTTTGTGGCCATTCACAGTCACTACACTTTCCATTGCACTACTTTGGCAAGCCTGCTGACATCATTCACTTTGAAATACACCTTTGTGGAAGGAGTAGCCCTATAAGCTTTGCGGTGCATCCTATAACTGTGTAGTGCTATAGTGTGATGTACAGAGTTCTAATCCCAGACATAGCAACTATGAGAATGTGTGTGTGTGTATGTGTGTGTGTGTGTGTGTGTGTGTGTGTGTGTGTGTGTGTGTGTGTGTGTGTGTGTGTGTGTGTGTGTGTGTGTGTGTGTGTGTGTGTGTGTGTGTGTGTGATTAATGATTTGGGAGCCATTCACACTAACTACACCTCCCATTGCCCTACTGAAGCATGCCTTCTGATGTCAGTCATCTTGACATACCCTTTGCCCATATATCAGCCTGATAACCTCTGTGGTGCATGTGGCACCTGCATAATACTGCAGTGTAGCAAACTAATTAGTTAAGAATTCTAATCATGACCCTGCCAACTGTGATAATGTGTGTGAGTTCCTGAGAGTGTGGTGGTGTTGTCCTTGACACCTGTTTTTGTGGACAGGCACATGTACTACACCTACCTTAGCCCTCCTTTATCACTGTTGCTGATGTCACTCACCTTCATCTATACCTTTGTACAGCTCTCTAGCATGTAAGCTCTGTGGCGCATGCAATAACTGCATAGAAATGTAATAGCAATGCATAGTCAGGCAGGGGTTTGAATCCATGTCCTGGAAAGTGTGTGGCACAAACATGTTTAGCTTTTAATCTCCTATCCCCTTCCTTTCTTTGTCTCTGTCTGTCTCTCTCACTTACTCTCTGGTGGATGTGGAGAAGTACACCTGATTTGCTTAGGCAGCGACTTGTGTTTTGTAAGTGATGCTCATGATCAGCTGATGGTCTGTGCATGAATTGCAGTCCCCCACTAGATGATTGCATGTGAAACAGCTGTAGTAACATGCCCATAGTCAATTGCATGGAAACACACTCATATAACTAGGAACATTATGTGGATGTTGGCCCTTTTCATTCACTGTGAGCAGGACTGCATGTCAATGTTTGGCAAACAGCATCACAGGGGGTAGTGGGATATACTTCTTACAACATACATTGTGGAAACAGGCCAACAAACAGGAGGGGGGTATTCCAGACATGACTACAGTATTTAAGTCTTGCTCTTCTGCATTTGAAGTAATGTTGGTTTAACAGGGTTTGTGTGGATATGGCTGGTCTACATGATTTAATACCTGTCATGACAGTGTTATGTGGTTGAGGAA